>NW_013870680.1:0-313 GCF_000517525.1 Limulus polyphemus
TGTGATGCGAGAAATAAAAAAGCATTTGATCAAACAAAGCTTTATTTGAAATTAGATCGTGTTTGAGCTTGTCTTGTTCTTTGAGCCTGAAGTCGTACATCATGTTGCTCCTCTGCTTCTTGCTCTCTGTAAGTTATTTGTCTTAATGTTTGTGCTTGAAGTCTGGTTTGACGTTGTTCAGAAGTTTCTTTTTTGTCTATATCCAGCTTGCCTTGATGATTCTGACTGAACTCTGGCTTTGTGCTGTTCAACTCGAAGTCTAACTTTACGTTGTTCCAAAGTCTCTTCCTGTATTTGAGCAGCCTGTCTTGCA
>NW_013870681.1:0-315 GCF_000517525.1 Limulus polyphemus
TGGGATTGACCGTCACATTATAATACCCCCACGGCTGAAATCGGTGAGCATGTTTGATGTGACGAGGATTCGAACCCGCGACCCTCAGATTGGGAGTCGAGTGCCCTAACCACCTGGTCATGCCGGGCCCCAAGTAGACGAAGCAGGATTATAGTTAATTATACTTGTCATAAGAGAGTAGAGTTAGGCCTATTATACATGTATTTTAAACACTACATTCTTAATACAGTCCCTTAGGGA
Organism: Limulus polyphemus; assembly: GCF_000517525.1. NCBI lineage: Eukaryota > Metazoa > Arthropoda > Merostomata > Xiphosura > Limulidae > Limulus > Limulus polyphemus. The sequence goes on from NW_013870681.1 coordinate 241, forward strand.
TTTTCAAGAATTAGAAAAGTGTATAATAGTAGTATTTCAACCGCACTACATTCGTCATATCCATCGCCAAAAACG
>NW_013870682.1:0-315 GCF_000517525.1 Limulus polyphemus
GTTTGTTTTAAAGGAGTTATGGAACGTTTTGCGTTTTGTACCAGTACTTCGTTCCATTTGGACGGATCTTCTCGAAATTTTTTCAAGAACGTTCGATGCATACTTGCGTGTTTTCATGCAAAATTCTAGCCTTCTATTATAATTTTTGCGACTTTTGTGGTCGTTTTATGTTACTCTTTTATTGGCGTTTCTGAAAGCGCATGTGTACTGCAGTGAAGCTTTTGGTTACTGATTGTTTTTCGATTTCTTGTTACCAGAGGGTCCTAAATGGATGATTCTTCACGAAATTTGGTATGTAGGTACACTTTAACGTTG
>NW_013870683.1:0-314 GCF_000517525.1 Limulus polyphemus
AATTTTAACTACATAAAATTTGTTTTAGTTTTAATAAGTGATTTTCCATAATTCAGCTACGCAGATTTCGAAAATAATATTTATTCTTTCTATCACGTAAGGATTTTTTACAAATCGGTAAGAAAAAAACTCTAACTTAGATCAAATTATTATTTCCTTTACCACAATGAACATTTTTTATTATTACGTTTGTTAACAAAATTACAAACTGAAGAAAAAAAAGGGAAAAACACTGATGTCAAACGAATATACATCCTCATTCATCCTGATTTTTTGTAGGAAATCTACGTCTTTTAGCCCCCCCCCACCGTAGC
>NW_013870684.1:0-315 GCF_000517525.1 Limulus polyphemus
CCTAAAAACGTGACACGGATATACAGTGGAGACTTATGTATGATGCATTACCTAACCCACTATGGTTAAAAAGAATAAATGTGACTAAAAACGAATTATGTCCGTATTGTAATACTATGATAGATAACAATTGATATATATATATTAGGTGTATTGTAACACTATGATAGGTAACAATTGGCATATGTATTTTAGGTGTATTGTAATACTATGATAGCTAACAATTGGTACATGTATTTTAGGTGTATTGTAACACTATGATAGGTAACAATTGGTATATGTATTTTAGGTGTATTGTAATACTATGATAGGTAA
>NW_013870685.1:0-315 GCF_000517525.1 Limulus polyphemus
ACTTACAACCAGCTGCGGATGGTGTGTTATAGTGAGTTTCGATCTTTCGTTCCAACTGTCTAGTTATCAACTAAATACTTTCTATATGACTTTTACCATCCTTAGTGGTTTTTAAAGGAGACTACCACACTTTCGGGCCCGGCATGGCCAGATGATTAGGGCGCTCGACTCGCAATCCGAGGGTCGTGGGTTCGAATCCCCGTCACACCAAACATGCTCGCCCTTTCAGCCGTGGGGGCGTTATAATGTGACGGTCAATCCCACTATTCGTTGGTAAAAGAGTAGCCCAAGAGTTGGCGGTGGGTGGTGATGACT
>NW_013870686.1:0-315 GCF_000517525.1 Limulus polyphemus
AAAGACCCTATATTACTGGAGTTGAGTATACTCAAGTATTTAGAGTTAGTGGGTGAATTATATATAAAACTAAAGTAACTTCGTAAACAGTAAAGACCCTATATTACAGGAGCTGAATATACTCAAATATTTAAAGTTAGCGTTTGAATTATGTATATATATATATAACTAAAGTAACTCCATAAACAGTAAAGACACTATATTACTCGAGCTGAGTATACTAGAGTATTTAGAGTAAGTGGTTGAATTATGTATATAACTAAAATAACTTCATAAACAGTAAATACCCTATATTAATAAAGCTGACTATACTCA
>NW_013870687.1:0-315 GCF_000517525.1 Limulus polyphemus
GCCCTGTGTCAGCTTTTGCAGGCTCTCCCCTTTAGCACGGACTCTCGTTCTAAACCTAGCTCTTAGACTTCAGACTAATTTTGGGTTCCATACCTGAGTTCTAGAGCTGCTACCAGTGCTCTATAGTTGTGTCTGTCGTTAGCTGACAACTGTCCATGTATTTCCAGTGGTTGTTCCTTCAGGCTCATTGCCAGATATACTGCTTGCTGCTCCTCTGTCCATTCATTCATTTCTGCCAGTAGCTCAAATTGTGCTGTATATGCTTCCCATGGTGCCTTCCATCGAATTCCTGTGGCTTCCTTCGTACTAGATCAT
>NW_013870688.1:0-315 GCF_000517525.1 Limulus polyphemus
AGGTAGAGCTTGATTTGACAAAACATGATGCTAGTTATATGTCAGGACAAGATTTGGGTTGTAAGGTAGAGCTTGATTTGACAAAATATGAAGCTAGTTATATGTCAGGAAACGATTTGGGTTGTAAGGTATAGCTTGATTTGAGAAAATATGATGCTAGTTATATGTCAGGACAAGATGTAGGTTGTAAGGTAGAACTTGATTTGACAAAATATGATGCTAGTTATATTTCAGGACAAGATGTGAGTTGGAAGGTAGAGCTTGATTTGACAAAATATGATGCTAGTTATATGTCAGGAGAAGATGCGTGTTGTT
>NW_013870689.1:0-315 GCF_000517525.1 Limulus polyphemus
CACTGATATTACAATAATAAGTGAGGAAAGATGACAATAGCACTGATATTACAATACGAACTGAGGAAAGAATGACAATAGCACTGATATTACAATAAGAACTTAGGAAAGAATGAAAACAGCACTGGTATAACAATAAGAACTGAGGAAAGAATGACAATAGCACCGATATTACATTAAGAACTGAGGAAAGAATGGCAATAGCACTGATCTTACTATAATAACTCGGGAAAGAATAACAATAGCACTGATATTATAATATTAACTGAAGAAAGAATGACAAAGCATTTATATTACAATAATAACTGCGGAAAG
>NW_013870690.1:0-315 GCF_000517525.1 Limulus polyphemus
AATGTACTCCTTTCTTTAGTAGATATTCCCTATGTCCAGTTAAATCATCCCAAGACCTATCCAGTACACAGATCTTGTACATAGTTAATGTACTCCTTTCTTTAGTAGGTATTCCCTATGTCCAATATAATCATCCCAAGACCTATCCAGTACATAGATCTTATACATAGTTAATGTACTCCTTTCTTTAGTGGGTATTCCCTATGCCCAATATAATCATCCCAAGACCTATCCAGTACACAGATCTTATACATAGTTAATGTACTCCTTTCTTTAGTAGGTATTCCCTATGTCCAGTTAAATCATCCCAAGACC
>NW_013870691.1:0-316 GCF_000517525.1 Limulus polyphemus
AATAGATGAGTTAATAAAAACATTGTCTGCAGACTAAAGTCAACAGTTCGTCATACATAGAACGATACTAGCTATTGGGTCCTATTTAATAAAGTCGGTCGAAAACAAACACATGTAGATATGTTGTGAATATATGAGTTAATAAACACATTATCTGCAGACTAAAGTCAACAGTGGGTCATAGAACGATACTAGCTATTGGGTCCTTTTTAATCCAGTCGGTCTTAAACAAACACATGTAGATATGTTGTAAATATATGAGTTAATTAACACATTGGCTGCAGACTAAAGTCAACAGTGGGTCATAGAACGATAC
>NW_013870692.1:0-315 GCF_000517525.1 Limulus polyphemus
CTCTATAAGAGAGTAGATTGATATCCTTCTCTATAAGAGAGTAGATTGATATCCTGGTTATAAGAGAGTAGATTGGTATCCTTCTCTATAAGAGAGTAGATTGATATCCTGGTTATAAGAGGGAAGATTGATATCCTGGTTATAAGAGAGTAGATTGATATCCTGGTTATAAGAGAGTAGATTGATATCCTGGTTATAAGAGAGTAGATTGATATTCTGGATATAAGAGAGTAGATTGATATTCTGGTTATAGGAGAGTAGACTGATATCCTTCTTTATAAGAGAGTAGATTGATATCCTGGTTATAAGAGAGAA
>NW_013870693.1:0-314 GCF_000517525.1 Limulus polyphemus
TTATATATATATATATATATATTTTATACAACCTTTCTAGTAGCTATTAAACCACTAGATACCGGTTTGGTACCTGTTAAGCCACTAGATACCGGTTTGGTACCTATTAAACCACTAATTACCAGTTTGGTAACTGTTAAACCACTGATTACCATCTTGGTAACTGTTAAATCACTAATTACCAGTTTGGTAACTGTTAAATCACTAATTACCAGTTTGGTAACTGTTAAATCACTAATTACCAGTTTGGTAACTGTTAAATCACTAATTACCATCTTGGTAACTATTAAATCACTAATTACCTTCTTGTTAAC
>NW_013870694.1:0-314 GCF_000517525.1 Limulus polyphemus
ATTATAATTACATATACTCAGTGGACAGGTTTATTATAATTACATATACTCAGTGTACAGGTTTATTATAATTACATATTCTCAGTGGACAGATTTATTATAATTACATATACTCAGTGGACAGATTTATTATAATTACATATACTCAGTGGACAGAATTATTATAATTACATATACTCAGTGGATAGAATTATTATAATTACATATACTCAGTCGATAGGTTTATTATAATTACATATACTCAGTGGACAGATTTATTATAATTACATTTACTCAGTGGACAGATTTACTATAATTACATATACTCAGTGGAC
>NW_013870695.1:0-315 GCF_000517525.1 Limulus polyphemus
CATATAACAATCTATGGTCAGACTCATGGTGTTAGTAACATTTCATATAACAATCTACAGTCAGACCGATGGTGTTAGTAACATTTCATAGAACAATCTACGATCAGACCGATGGTGTTAGTAACATTTCATATAACAATCTATGGTCAGACTGATGGTGTTAGTAACATTTCATATAACAATCTATGGTCAGACTCATGGTGTTAGTAACATTTCATATAACAATCTACAGTCAGACCGATGGTGTTAGTAACATTTCATAGAACAATCTACGATCAGACCGATGGTGTTAGTAACATTTCATATAACAATCTA
>NW_013870696.1:0-315 GCF_000517525.1 Limulus polyphemus
CTTACTTAAGATTTCTGGATACAACTGTGATAACCAATAGTGTAACAAATTTTTACACATACGTTTGATTTGTTTTGAATATATTATTTTAAGACAAGTGGATTGTGTGCTGCCCATTTAATATTTAAATTTATTGCCAACAAGTCACACACACCTACTGTAAGGAATTGCAGCCCCATAAAACCTGACAATAAATATTAATTTTAAATTAAGTACTTCCAAATTTTAAAATGTAAAGAAATATACAGTGCCTGAAGGATACATCTCTTATTTTGTAGTGAAAGTGTTCATCAGTCATGTGGTTAGCACCTCTGC
>NW_013870697.1:0-315 GCF_000517525.1 Limulus polyphemus
AGATGATTACTTTGTATATACATAATATCGTGAGTCTATTTATAGATAAATTTATTACTTTGGATAAACATAATATCGTGAGTGTTTTTATAGATAAATTTATTACTTTGTATAAACATAACATCGTGAGTCTATTTATAGATAAATTTATTACTTTATATAAACATACTATCGTAAGTTTATTTATAGATAGATGATTACGTTGTATAAACATAATATCGTGAGTCAATTTATAGGTAAATTTATTACTTTGTATAAACATAATATCGTGAGACTATTTATAGATAAATTTATTACTTTGTATATATATAATAT
>NW_013870698.1:0-314 GCF_000517525.1 Limulus polyphemus
CAAAGCGTGGTTATAAAGTAATTGAATCAGCCTTAGTACACTTTGACAAAAGGAACAGAGGATCTTTAGAAGAAAGAGGACTCAACTATACCTTAAGTGAATCACACACAGAATACTAGTACGATAGTAATATAGAGAAGATAGTTCGACTTGTTAACTGAAATTCTAAAGTAATTGAATAGGCCTAAGTGGACTTTAGACAAGTATAAAACCATATGTAAATAGTGTTTACGATATGCCTGTATCTCTATAGTGTGAACACTTTATTGTACATACGTTTAACTTGTTTTGTAATATATATATTATTTGAAAAC
>NW_013870699.1:0-315 GCF_000517525.1 Limulus polyphemus
GTGTACTATCACTAATAAGCCACAAGATTTAACGATACTGTGTACTGTCAATAAAAAGACACAAGTTTTAACAATGCTGTGTACTGTCAATAAGAAGACACATGATTTAACGATACTGTGTACTATCAATAAAAAGACACAAGTCTTAACAATGCTGTGTACTGTCAATAAGAAGACAAAAGATTTAACGATACTGTGTACTATAACTAACAATCCACAAGATTTAACGAAACTGTGTACTGTCAATAAGAAGACTTAAGATTTAACAATACTGTGTACTGACAATAAGAAGACACAGGATTTAACAATACTATG
>NW_013870700.1:0-315 GCF_000517525.1 Limulus polyphemus
AATATATATATATATATGTGTGTGTGTGTGTGTGTGTGTGTGTGTGTGTGTGTGTGTGTGTGTGTGTGTGTGTGTAAAAGGACTGTTAAGTGTTTCTTATCCACGATATATTTATATTCTAAATGTTTCGTCAATTTTTCCCCTTTTAGGCTGTAGTTCATATGTGCTCAAGTTAGTTATGTATTTATATCTTTAATTACATTAACTTAATATTTGATCATTTATTTTATCACTGCTTTTCACTGTTGTTGTTGTTTGTTTGTTTTTTCAGTAGGGTTATTGGAAGTTTACTTCAAACTTTATTTATTTTCAACC
>NW_013870701.1:0-316 GCF_000517525.1 Limulus polyphemus
GATAATACAACATTTGTGGACATACATTTGTAACCTACCTCATTAGAGAACAGTCTCAGGAGAGAGAGAAGATAATACAACATTTGTGGACATACATTTGTAACCTACCTCATTAGAGAACAGTCTCAGGAGAGAGAGAAGATAATACAACATTTACGGACATATATTTGGAACCTACCTCATTAGAGAACAGTCTCAGGAGAGAGAGAAGATAATACAACATTTGCGGACATATATTTGGAACCTACCTCATTAGAGAACAGTCTCAGGAGAGAGAGAAGATAATACAACACTTGCAGACATATGTTTGGAACCT
>NW_013870702.1:0-315 GCF_000517525.1 Limulus polyphemus
CTCTAAACATGTAATAAGTACAGATAGAATGTGTTAATTCACTTACTCTGTAAGAACTGTATATATTAGAAAAGATACTGTTCTAACCTGAGTGGTTTTCATACATTTATACTTTTTCTCTAAACATAACATGTAATAAGTACAGATAGAATGTGTTAATTCACTTACTCTGTAAGAACTGTATATATTAGAAAAGATACTGTTCTAACCTGAGTGGTTTTCATACATTTATACTTTTTCTCTAAACATAACATGTAATAAGTACAGATAGAATGTGTTAATTCACTTACTCTGTAAGAACTGTATATTAATTGT
>NW_013870703.1:0-312 GCF_000517525.1 Limulus polyphemus
GAGTAGCCCTAGTTACCGAATTTATAACCACCATATTACTTTTTAGCCCTTACTTGGTACAACTTACCCTTAACACCTAGTGTAACTCTAGTTACCGAATTTGTAACCACCATACTCATCGTTAGCCTTACTTGGTACAACAACTCCACGAACACCTAGGTGTAACTCTAGTTACCGAATTAATAACCACCATACTCATTTTTAGCGTTACTTGGTACAAATACTCCATGAACACCTAGGTGTAACTCTAGTTACCGAATGTGTAATCCCATAGTCATCTTTAGCTTTATTTGATACAACAACTCCACGAAC
>NW_013870704.1:0-313 GCF_000517525.1 Limulus polyphemus
TTTAATGTGTTATTTTAGTACACTTTCCTTAGCTGTATTAACTTTTCCATAAAACCAGTTTAACATAGTAGTTACTTATTGTGTAATCTTAATGTACTTTCCTTAGTTGTATTAACTTGTCAATAAAACCAGTTTCACATAGTAGTTACTTAATGTGTCATTTTAGTACACTTTCCTTAGCTGTATAAACTTGTCAATAAAACCAGTTTCACATAGTAGTTACTTAATGTGTCATTTTAGTACACTTTCCTTAGCTGTATTAAGTTTTCAATAAAATCAGTTTAACATAGTAGTTACTTAGTGTGTGCCATTT
>NW_013870705.1:0-314 GCF_000517525.1 Limulus polyphemus
TATTTCAACGTATTCTATACCATATACTATATACCAACATATTGTATACCATATACTATATAGCCTTATATATATTATAGACCATATATTATTTTCCAACATATTCTAGACCATATACTATGTATCAACGCAATCTACACTATATGCTATGTAACAACATATTTTAGGTCATATATTATATAGCAACATATTCTAGACCATATATAGCAACATATTCTACACTATATACTATATATTAACACATTCTCAACCATCTACTGTATACGAACGCATTCTATACCATATGCTATATGCAAACAGATTCTGAACCACAT
>NW_013870706.1:0-314 GCF_000517525.1 Limulus polyphemus
TTACTGTCGTATATCTTTATATCCAGTTTTATTCATTTTCTGGACAAATCTTGTTACTGACGTGTATCTTTATATCCGGTTTTATCTATTTTCTAGACAAATCTTGTTACTGTCGTATATCTTTATATCCAGTTTTATTCATTTTCTGGACAAATCTTGTTACTGACGTGTATCTTTATATCCGGTTTTATCCATTTTCTGGACAAATCTTGTTAGTGACGTATATCTTTATATCCGGTTTTATTCATTTTCTAGACAAATCTTGTCACTGACGTGTATCTTTATATCAAGTTTTATTCATTTTCTGGACAAAT
>NW_013870707.1:0-312 GCF_000517525.1 Limulus polyphemus
CATTAAATGCGCCGAACGACAGTACACACCACAGCTTTAAATGAGCCGAACGACAGTACACACCACAAAATTAAATGCGCCGAACGACAGTACACACAACAGCATTAAATGAGCCGAACGACAGTACACACCACAACATTAAATGCGCCGAACGACAGTACACACAACAGCATTAAATGCGCCGAACGACAGTACACACCACAACATTAAATGCGCCGAACGACAGTACACACAACAGCTTTAAATGAGCCGAACGACAGTACACACCACAACATTAAATGCGCCGAACGACAGTACATACGACAGCATTAA
>NW_013870708.1:0-313 GCF_000517525.1 Limulus polyphemus
CACTTGACTGACAATGATCTATTGTTTGCCACAGGGTATCGATTATTTCTTACACTTGATTGACAATGATCTAATGTTTGCCACAGGGTATCGATTATTTCTTACACTTGACTGACGATGATCTATTGTTGGCAACAGGGTATCGATTATGTCTTACACTTGACTGACAATGATCTGTTGTTTGCCACAGGGTATCAATTATTTCTTACACTTGACTGACAATGATCTGTTGTTTGCCACAGGGTATCGATTATTTCTTACACTTGACTGACTATGATCTAATGTTTGCCACAGGATATCGATTATTTCTTAC
>NW_013870709.1:0-315 GCF_000517525.1 Limulus polyphemus
AATTTTACTTTTCTTTGGACTTATAAAGGAAATAATGATTGTTTGACGTTTTTATAGAGACGTATGTATGGAATAATGATTGTTTGACGTTTTTATAGAGACGAATGTAGGGAATAATGATTGTTTTACGTTTTTATAGAGACGTATGTAGGGAATAATAATTGTTTTACGTTTTTATAGAGACGTATGTAGGGAATAATGGCCGTTTTACGTTTTTATAGAGACGTATCTAGGAAATAATGATTGTTTTACGTTTTTATAGAGACGTATGTAGGGAATAATGAGTGTTTGACGTTTTTATAGAGACGTGTGTAG
>NW_013870710.1:0-315 GCF_000517525.1 Limulus polyphemus
GTTTATCACACCGTCTGATCTTAGTATCACAAATGTTAGCAAATGTTCCACGCGTTTACTACACCGTCTGATCTTAGCATCACAAATGTTAGCACGTTTACCACACCGTCTGATCTTAGCATCACAAATGTTCCACGCGTTTACCACACCGTCTGAACTTAGTATCACAAATGTTCCACGCGTTTACCACACCGTTTGAACTTACCTTCACACATTTAGCACGTTTACCACACCGTCTGATCTTAGCATCACAAATGTTAGCACGTTTACCACACCGTCTGATCTTAGCATCACAAATGTTTCACGCGTTTACCA
>NW_013870711.1:0-315 GCF_000517525.1 Limulus polyphemus
ATTATATAAAATATGTATCTAGCAAACGTGGTTTATGTGTTAAATTATATAAGATATGTATCTAGCAAACGTGGTTTAAGTGTTAAATTATATAAGAAATGTATATAGCAAACGTAGTTTAAGTGTTAAATTATATAAAATATGTATCTAGCAAACGTGGTTTATGTATTAAACTATATAAAATGTGTATCTAGCAAATGTGGTTTATGTGTTAAATTATATAAAATGTGTATCTAGCAAACGCGGTTTAAGTGTTAAATTATATAAAATGTGTATCTAGCAAACGTGGTTTATGTGTTAAATTATATAAAATAT
>NW_013870712.1:0-315 GCF_000517525.1 Limulus polyphemus
GATTTAACGATACTGTGTACTTTCAATAAGAAGACACAAGATTTAACGATACTGTGTACTGTCAATAAGATGTCACAAGATTTAACGATACTGTGTACTGTCAATAAGAAGACAAATGATTTAACAAAACTGTGTACTGTCAATAAGAAGACACACAATTTAACAATACTGTGTACTATCAATAAAAAGACACAAGATTTTAAGATACTGTGTACTGTCAATAAGAAGACACACGATTTAACGATACTGTGTACTGTCAATAAGAAGACACAAGATTTAACGATACTGTGTACTGTCAATAAGAAGACACAATAT
>NW_013870713.1:0-315 GCF_000517525.1 Limulus polyphemus
ATAACACTGTGCTGCTAGTGTTGTTTTAATGTAGAACAACATATCCCTAGTGCTATATATATATAACACTGTGCTGCTAGTGTATTTTAAAGCTGTCTCAACATGTAACACGTATTCCTAATGCCATCTCACTATATAACATTTAATTACTAGTGGCGTCTCAGTATATACATATATATATATAACACAATAATACTAAAGCATTCTCAGCATATATCATCATATCTATAACACTATATAATGCTTAATTCAAATTCGATGACGAGGAACCCACTTTGAGACTAATAATGGCTGGAGACGGCTTAAATGGGTAAT
>NW_013870714.1:0-314 GCF_000517525.1 Limulus polyphemus
GTGTACTGTCAATAAGAAGACATAAGATTTAACGATACTGTGTACTGTCAATAAGAAGACACAAGATTTAACGATACTGTGTACTGTCAATAAGAAGACACAAGATTTAAAGATACTGTGTCCTGTACAATAAGAAGACACAAGTATTTAACGATACTGTGTACTGTACAAAAGAAGACACGAAGATTTAACGATACTGTGTACTGTCAATAAGAAGACACAAGATTTAACGATACTGTGTACTGTCAATAAGAAGACACAAGATTTAACAATACTGGTGTATTCTCAATAAGAAGACACACGATTTAGCAATA
>NW_013870715.1:0-316 GCF_000517525.1 Limulus polyphemus
CGGGGAGGGACTGACTTCAAAGTAAAATTACGTGCGATGCTTAAATATTAGTGAGAGTGGGTGTGGGGGTCTGCCACCATACCTCTGACTGAACGCCCATCTAAATAGAAACAAAAAAAAAAAGATGCAACAAAAATAATTTTGTTTCGTTCATCTCTTTCTTCCTTTTTTTCTTCTTCTTAATAGACGTTTAGTGTGAAATCTCAGATCTCCCGTCATTACAGAAAACAGTTAGTCCCACATTTTGGACTATTTTTAGTGCTTATTTTGATTTTGGTATTTTAAATATATATATATATATATATATATATATAGT
>NW_013870716.1:0-315 GCF_000517525.1 Limulus polyphemus
GTCGCTTTACCAGCTAGAACATATTGTGTTCAACTGATATTGTCGCTTTACCAGTTGAAACATATTGTGTTAAACTGATATTGTTGGTTTACCAGTTGAAACATATTGTGTTAAACTGATATTGTCGCCTTACCAGTTGAAACATATTGTGTTAAACTGATATTGTCGCTTTACCAGTTGAAACAGATTGTGTTCAACTGATATTGTCGCTTTACCAGTTAAAACATATTGTGTTAAACTGATATTGTCGCTTTACCAGTTGAAACAGATTGTGTTCAACTGATATTGTCGCTTTACCAGTTAAAACATATTGTG
>NW_013870717.1:0-310 GCF_000517525.1 Limulus polyphemus
CAAACGATAGTTGTAACATTCACATTAATTCTCTTATGGATTTACTCACGAAAAACAAGACAGCTTTAAAATCTCAAAATGACAAATATTCAGTAAAGTTCTAGAAACTAAATTACCTCCTACGATGGAGACCATCTTCACACCTCGTACAAAAAAAGTGTCAGAAACCACAGACTTGAGTTCTAGAAACTAAATTACCTCCGACGATGGAGAACATCTTCACACCTCGTACAAAAAAAGTATCAGAAACCACAGACTTGAGTTCTAGAAACTAATTACCTCCTACGATAGAGACCATCTTCACACCTCG
>NW_013870718.1:0-315 GCF_000517525.1 Limulus polyphemus
AGTAAAATATTTACATGTGAGCTCAGGTGTCGTGGTGTGGTTTGCATTCTGGCACTGGGCTTGTCAGTAAAATATTTACATGTGAGCTGAGGTGTCGTGGTGTGGTCTGCATTCTGGCACTGGACTTGTCAGTAAAATATTTACATGTGAGCTGAGGTGTCGTGGTGTGGTCTGCATTCTGGCACTGGGCTTGTCAGTAAAATATTTACATGTGAGCTCAGGTGTCGTGGTGTGGTTTGCATTCTGGCACTGGGCTTGTCAGTAAAATATTTACATGTGAGCTCAGGTGTCGTGGTGTGGTCTGCATTCTGGCAC
>NW_013870719.1:0-316 GCF_000517525.1 Limulus polyphemus
ATATGTACTATTCAGAATGGACATCCTTTCATCGAAATTCCCAATATTTATTCCATAATCCTATATCAAAATAGGCGAGCTTCGATTTTTCTTTTTTTCCTTCAGCTATAATAAACAAAAGTAGGGCTTTAAATATAAGATTATTAAACCCAAATCACCCACATCTAACAGATCATTACGTCTTATAAAAAAATACACCCCACCATTTGGATTATGTTTACTCTGAATGAGCGAAAGTTCTATTTTATTTAGCTTTTGACGCGACATAATACTTTTTCGTTAATGTTATAATGTCTCAATTTCGAATTTTCTGTCG
>NW_013870720.1:0-309 GCF_000517525.1 Limulus polyphemus
ATGACGGGTGACACTGTTATGACTACACCTGTTTTTATCTGCACGTTATGACGGGTGACACTGTTATGACTACACCTGTTTTTTTCTTGCACGTTATGACGGGTGACACTGTTATGACTACACCTGTTTTGTTTTTTCTGCACGTTATGGACGGGTGACACTGTTATGACTACACCTTGTTTTTTTTCTGCACGTTATGACGGGTGACACTGTTATGACTACACCAGTTTTTTTCTGCACGTTATGACGGGTGACACTGTTATGACTACACCTGTTTTGTTTTCTGCACGTTATGACGGGTGACACTGT
>NW_013870721.1:0-315 GCF_000517525.1 Limulus polyphemus
ATATATTATATACCAAAGAACTAAGCTTACTATTCGTTATATACTGTATACCAAAGAACTAATCAATATATACTGTATAGCAAAGAACTAATCCTACTATACATTATATACTGTATACCAAAAAACTACTCATCATATACTATATACCAAGAAACTAAGCTTACTATTCGTTATATACTGTATACCAAAGAACTAATCATTATATACTGTATACCAAAGAACTACTCATCATATACTGTAAACCAAAGAACTAATCATTATACAAAGTATACCAAAGAACTAATCATTATATACTGTATACCAAAGAACTAATCC
>NW_013870722.1:0-316 GCF_000517525.1 Limulus polyphemus
ATATTTTGAATTGTTTTGTTTTAATTAAAGTAATACGTCCCGTAATTTTCCTTGAAGAATATTTTGAATTGCTTTGTTTTAATTAAAGTAATACGTCCCGTAATTTCCCTTGAAGAATATTTTGAATTGTTTTGTTTTAATTCAAGTAATACGTCTCGTAATTTCCCTTGAAGAATATTTTTAATTGTTTTGTTTTAATTAAAGTAATACGTCCCGTAATTTCCCTTGAAGAATATTTTGAATTGCTTTGTTTTAATTAAAGTAATACGTCCCGTAATTTCCCTTGAAGAATATTTTTGAATTGTTTTGTATTTAA
>NW_013870723.1:0-316 GCF_000517525.1 Limulus polyphemus
CTTTCATTTGATGAATGTTGATACACTCAGTATCAAAAGTTACAAAAAATGTTGTTTAGACACAAAGTTATCGTATTTCAAACTTAAAATTAAGCACACTTGTCTTCCTACAAATTTGCTTTTATCAAAAACAGGAAAAAACAAAACTGCAAGTTATGCAGTAACTAAATTTTGTAGTGGACTGTAAGGATTTAATAAAAGATAGGTTTGGAATCAAGTTACATTTCTATAAGATAGAAGTAATGTACATTACTGTTTTGTATCAAATTTATTCTGTAATCATCTTTTTGTCATTGGATAAACAAAAAACATAAAA
>NW_013870724.1:0-315 GCF_000517525.1 Limulus polyphemus
ATCATCACCTTGTCGAAACGTTGTACATTTGCTGTTATGTTAAACTTGTATTAAAGTTTTTCTTCATTACCAATTCAAGCCGTCTCCAACCATTATAAGTCTCAAAGTGGGTTCCTCGTCATCGAATTTGAATTCTACTTATGTCTGTTCCTGTAAATGTATCTAGCATATACTGAGCTTTTAGGTACCACAGTGTCTACTGCATAAACCATTCCTTTAAATGTCTCCTGTGTCTCAAGCATACAGAGGGCTTTTAGGTGCACCCATGTCTACAGCATACTCTCGTTCTTGAAATGTCTCCAGTATACACTCATA
>NW_013870725.1:0-315 GCF_000517525.1 Limulus polyphemus
TACTATAATCCGTTCTTGTAGAGTAGTAATGCTAACAATACTATAATCCGTTCTTGTAGAGTAGTAATGCTAACAATACCATAATCCGTTCATGCAGAGTAGTAATGCTAACAATACCATAATCCGTTCTTGTAGAGTAGTAATGCTAAAAATACCATAATCCGTTCTTGTAGAGTAGTAATGCTAATAATACCATAATCCGTTCATGCAGAGTAGTAATGCTAACAATACCATAGTCCGTTCATGCAGAGTGGTAATGCTAACAATACCATAATCCGTTCATGCAGAGTAGTAATGCTAACAATACCATAATCC
>NW_013870726.1:0-853 GCF_000517525.1 Limulus polyphemus
CGCATTGTAGGAAGGTGAAACATCGCATGATACTGTGGAACGAACTAGTGAATATACAAATCAAATTTGGTTAAGTTCCGTCAATCTAGAACCTTCTGATGGCAAGAAATCTATAACAGAGCAATATCAATAAGCTTCACTGCAGTACACATACTCTTTCAGAAAGCCAATAGAGTAGTAACAAAATGGACCAGAAAAGTCGCAGAAATGATAATACAAAACTAGAATTTTGCATGTAAATACGCAAGTACGGAACGAACGTTCATAACAAAATTCGAGAAGATTCCTCCAAAAGGAACGAAGTACTGGTACAATGAAGTTTCACCTTCCTACTATGCGTTTTAAAGGAGTTATAGCAGGTTTTGCGTTTTTACCAGTACTTCGTTCCTTTTGGAGGAATCTTCTCGAAGAAGTTTCACGCATGATACTGTGGAACAAACTAGTGAATATACAAATCAAATTTGGTTAAGATCCGTCAATCTAGAACCCTCTGATAGCAAGAAATCTATAACAGCGCAATATCAAAAAGCTTCACTGCAGTACACATACTCTTTCAGAAAGCCAATAGAGTAGTAACAAAATGGACCAGAAAAGTCGCAGAAATGATAATAAAAAACTAGAATTTTGCATGTGAATACGCAAGTACGCAGCGAACGTTCATAACCTATGCGTTTTAAGGAAGTTATGGCAGGTTTTGCATTTTGTACCAGTACTTCGTTCTTTTGGAGGAATCTTCTCGAATTTTTGATTTGTATATTCACTAGTTCGTTCCACAGTATCATGCGAAGTTTCACCTTCCTACAATGGATCTTAACCAAATTTTCTAGATTGACGGCCCTCTGATAGCAAGAAA
>NW_013870727.1:0-312 GCF_000517525.1 Limulus polyphemus
AACGATATTGTGTACTGTCAATAAGAAGACACAAGATTTAACGATATTGTGTACTGTCAATAAGAAGACAGAAGATTTAACAATACTGTGTACTATCAATAAAAGACACACGATTTAGCAAGACAGTGTACTATAAATAAAAGACACAAGATTTAGCAAGACTGTGTACTGTCAATAAGTAAGACACAAGATTTAACGATACTGTGTACTGTCAATAAGAAGACACAAGATTTAACGATACTGTGTACTGTCAATAAGAAGACACAAGATTTAAACGATACTGTGTACTGTCAATAAGAAGACACAAGATTT
>NW_013870728.1:0-655 GCF_000517525.1 Limulus polyphemus
GTCATAAAAGCACTTTTTCTTTTTTTCCAAAAAAAATTCATATTTTCACCGAAAAGCCAAGGCTATAGCCCATGTTTTTTCTCAAATTTTGAAAAAATAGTTTTTCCTTATATTTCAATAGAATGATGCCATTGATGTAAGACATTCAAAATGGATATCCTTTCATTAAAATTCCCTTAAAGCTCATCTTTGTTTACAACATAACAGGAGACAAAAAACAGTAAAATCGAAGATAGGCGAAGTTTTGATAACAGATTATGAAATAACTATTAATAATCTACGTGAAATAAAATCTCAGCATCTAAATCGCCATGACGTCTTATTATTAAATAAACTCCACCTTTTTGATTGTTTGTAATCTGGGTTAGTGAAAGTTGAAGTTTTTTAGCTTTTAACAGCACATAATACTTTTGGTTAATGCAATAGTGTCTCAGTTATGAGTTTTCCGACGTTATAAGCACCATCCGATATTTGTCTATTAATTTTGCCTCATAAAAGCACTTATTTCTTTTTTCCAAAAAAATTCATATTTTCACTGAAAAGCCAAGGCTATAGACCATGTTTTTTCTAAAATTTTGAAAAAAATAGTTTTTCCTTATAATCATTGTATTGAAAGTCTTGCATCAATGGCTTTTAAAATGGAAAAGGATACATC
>NW_013870729.1:0-316 GCF_000517525.1 Limulus polyphemus
CTTCCGTCCAGACACGATTTTATCCAATTTGCTAACTTATCCTCCACACTTATAAGGATAATGTTTTTACATACCTTTCATGTGGCACCTTGTTAAATGATTTCCGAAAATCCAGATACACCAAATCTACACCCTTATCCTCATCTACATAAGAGTAACCTTTCCAAAGAATCTCAAAAGATTCGTAAGACACTATTTTCCCTTAGTGAAACCATATTGACTTGACTATCCAATAATATTCTGAACTTTATAAAATGGTTTTGCAAAGCACTTTTACCAGACTTTCCAAAATGTTTCCCACAACTGATGTAAAACT
>NW_013870730.1:0-310 GCF_000517525.1 Limulus polyphemus
TACAAATATGCACAAAGTTACACGACGGTCTATCTGTGTCCTGCTTATCACGAGTATCGAATCGAAACCTGGATTCTAGCGTTGTAAGTCCGCAGATATACCACTGTGCCACTGGGGGGGGGGGGTGCTTTTTCGGGAAAAATAGGGTTTTCACGCATTGTTCGTTAAATTGATTCTAATTTAACGACTATTATAATATCACACAGTTGTATCTTAACCACGAGGAAGCCGCAAAGGCGAAACATTTGTTCAAATAATATATATATATATATTTATATCTGGAGTGTAAAGGTTGTTTTTTCTTAAACTT
>NW_013870731.1:0-313 GCF_000517525.1 Limulus polyphemus
ACAGTACACAGTATTGTTAAATTTTGTGTCTTCTTATTGACAGTACACAGTATTGTTAAATCTTGTGTCTTCTTATTAACAGTACACAGCATTGTTAAAGCTTGTGTCTTTTTATTGACAGTACACAGTATCGTTAAATCTTGTGGCTTGTTAGTGATAGTACACAGTATTGTTAAATCTTGTCATTTTTTTGATAGTACATAGTATTGTTAAATCTTGTGTCTTCTTATTGACAGTACACAGTATTGTTGAATCTCGTGTCTTATTGATAGTACACAGTATCGTTAAATATCGTGTCTTCTTATTGATAGTA
>NW_013870732.1:0-315 GCF_000517525.1 Limulus polyphemus
TATTTACAGAAATATTGAATATAAGTATATAGGTAATTGATTAGACCAAATTTGGAGTATTGTGTTTAGTATTTGGCTCCTTATCTTAAGAAGGACGTTGAATTGTTGGAAAGGGTTCAGTTTGTTTTGTTTTAGATTTCGCGCAAAGCTACACGAGGGCTATCTGCGCTAGCCGTCCCTAAGTCAGCAGTGTAAGACTAGATGGAAGGTAGCTAGTCATCACCACCCACCGCCAACTCTTGGGCTACTCTTTTACCAACGAATAGTGGGATTGACCGTCACCTATAACGTCCCCACGCCTGAAAGGGCGAGCAT
>NW_013870733.1:0-315 GCF_000517525.1 Limulus polyphemus
AGGGTTATCATCTGAACAGCTGTAACTAGGATTACCATCTGAACAGCTGTAATTAGGGTTACCGTCTGAACAGCTGTAACTATGGTTACCACCTGAACAGCTGTAACTATGGTTACCATCTGAACAGCTGTAACTAGGGTTACCACCTGAACAGCTGCAATTAGGGTTACCATCTGAACGGCTGTAACTAGGGTTACCATCTAAACAGCTGCAACTAGGGTTACCACCTGAACAGCTGTAATTAAGGTTACCATCTGAACAGTTGTAACTAGGGTAACCATCTGAACAGCTTAACTAGGGTTACCACCTGAACAG
>NW_013870734.1:0-308 GCF_000517525.1 Limulus polyphemus
CTTCTCTTGTATATGAAAACAAATTGGTACAAACCAGCCATTTCTGGAGGCTACTGACACCAACAACAAGTTGAAGGTGAAAGATTGGGCTTTGGTGTTCTTGAATGGTTTAATCCTATTTTTGTTGGTTTTATTAGTAAAAGTGAAAGACCTTCAGTATGTCGTCTCTTTTCTTGTACATGAAAAATTGGTACAAACCAGCCATTTCTGGAGGCTACTGACACCAACAACAAGTTGAAGGTGAAAGATTGGGCTTTGGTGTTCTTGAATGGTTTAATCCTTATTTTTTTGGTTTATTAGTAAAAGTG
>NW_013870735.1:0-314 GCF_000517525.1 Limulus polyphemus
ATACATATATATTTACTCAAAATAAACATGATCAACTAGAAGGTGAGTTGGCGTTTTAATGTAACTAAGAATTCATAAATAAACTAAACGGAATAATAAATGAACAATAAACAAAACATAACCAAAACAATAGAATTCGCTATCTCACAAATTATTTGTTTGGTTTGTTTGGAATTTCGCGCAAAGCTACACAAGGGCTATCTGGGCTAACCGTCCCTAATTTAGCAGTGAAAGACTAGAGGGAAGGCAGATACTCATCACCACCCACCACCAACTCTTGAGCTACTCTTTTACCAACGAATAGTGGGATTGAC
>NW_013870736.1:0-315 GCF_000517525.1 Limulus polyphemus
ACATTGTTGTACCCATGAAAGTTAACTTGGTTCGTTAAGACACTGTTGTACCCATGAAAGTTAACTTGGTTCGTTAAGACACTGTTGTACCCACGAAAGTTAACGTGGTTCGTTAAGACACTGTTGTACCCACGAAAGTTAACTTGGTTCGTTAAGACACTGTTGTACCCATGAAAGTTAACTTGGTTCGTTAAGACACTGTTGTACCCACGAAAGTTAACGTGGTTCGTTAAGACACTGTTGTACCCACGAAAGTTAACGTGGATCATTGAGACACTGTCATACCCACGAAAGTTAACGTGGATCATTGAGACA
>NW_013870737.1:0-319 GCF_000517525.1 Limulus polyphemus
TGTCTTCCTTCCTGAATTAGGGAGGGACCGCTAGTGGGGAGTGTCCTCGAGTACTCAGGAAAGTTCCCCACAAACAAAACTATACTAATTTATGCCAAGTTATTAGTATACGATTTCCAAATTAATTTCCTGTTCGAGACAGCTTGATCGAGTAACCACAATAAGTAATTTTTCTTCATTGTTTAGAAAAAAATAATTACATGTTTTAATAGCTTCAATTTCTTGCTCTTCTTAATTATTTTAAATAAACTTCGTGATAATGTCGCTTCCGTTATGAGAAAAATCTCCTGTTGACGTCACATCTCGCCCCCCCAGTGGC
>NW_013870738.1:0-386 GCF_000517525.1 Limulus polyphemus
AGCGGTATCAACATAGATGACATTAAAGATAGTGGTATCAATGTAGGTGACATTAAAGATAGGGGTATCAACGTAGGTGACATTAAAGATGATGGTATCAATGTAGATGACATTAAAGATAGTGGTATCAACGTAGGTGACATTAAAGATAGTGGTATCAACGTAGGTGACATTAAAGATGGTGGTATCAACATAGATGAAATTAAAGATAGTGGTATCAACGTAGGTGACATTAGAGATAGTGGTATCAACGTAGGTGACATTAGAGATAGTGGTATCAACGTAATTGACATTAAAGATAGCGGTATCAACAGGTGACATTAAAGATAGAGCTATCAATGTAGGTGACATTAAAGATGGTGGTATCAACGTAGGTTACATTAAAG
>NW_013870739.1:0-316 GCF_000517525.1 Limulus polyphemus
AAAGAAGAAGAAATAGCAGAAGAAAAATTTCCTATTCCTAAAGAAGGAAAAGAACCTGAGGAGAAAGAACCAGTAGCAAAGGAAGCAGAAAAACTAAAAACATTAATAACTGAAGAAGTAGAAAAAGCAGAGGAAAAAATTTATTTTCCTAAAGAAGAAAAAGAACCTGAGGAGAAAGAACCAATGTTCAAGGAAGTAGAAAAAATTGAAAAATTAGTAACTGAAGAGGTTGAGAAAGCAGAGGAAAAAATCCCTGTTCCAAAAGAAGAAAAGAACCTGAGGAGAGAGAACCAGTGGCAAAGGAAGCAGAAAAACT
>NW_013870740.1:0-314 GCF_000517525.1 Limulus polyphemus
TTAACCTACATATTTAAAATCCAACAATCCAACAGTTAACAAATACCCAGACACATCTCTATATGTCTCTGATCGTTATTTAGCCACATATTTAAAATCAAACAATCCCACAGTTAACAAATACCCAGACACATCTCTATATGTCTCTGATCGTTATTTAGCCACATATTTAAAATCAAACAATCCCACAGTTAACAAATACCCAGACACATCTCTATAAGTCTCTGATCGTTATTTAGCCACATATTTAAAATCAAACAATCCAACAGTTAACAAATACCCAGACACATCTCTATAGTCTCTGATCGTTATTT
>NW_013870741.1:0-662 GCF_000517525.1 Limulus polyphemus
TCATTGGTTATTCGTACAATGGCTATAAAAAGTATCCAAAACAAAATAAACGCTGCAATAAAAAGTAAACAAACAAGTAAAGTGATACTAGTTGAATAGATTTTAAAACGATTTTCAATCCCTACTTTGGAGGGAATTGTGATCCGTATAGTTAAATAAAGCAGTCTAAATTTGCCAACCAAAGTAGGGATTGAAAATCCTTTTAAAATCTATCCAACTAAGAGTAACCAATGATCCCTACTTTTCGTTTAGTTTTTTTTTTTTCCTATTTGTATTTTTACAAAGAAACAACTCTCGCGCAAAATTTAAACTGTGGAAAATAACTGTTATTGAAACTTTAAATAAATTGTGCATCGTACTTGATATAAAACTAACTAAATCTAAAAATGCATAATCGCCTTGCATATTGAACGCGTTGAAAAAACAAGAACGTGGAATTTAGAACTAACTGTACGACAATAACATAAAAAAAACTTCAGTAGGAAATGTGGAAATTAATCCACATTTATTTGTTATATGTGGAAAAACCGTTTATTTGATTTAGAACAAATTCAACACTGGGCTATTTGTTTTGTCCACATTGTGGAAATCGAACTCCATATTTTAGCGTTGTAAATCCGGAAACTTACCGCTGTCCCATTGGGGCATATAACAGTTACTTT
>NW_013870742.1:0-315 GCF_000517525.1 Limulus polyphemus
AAATTTTTGTATCTAAAAATTTCTGACTGACAATCAGAGTAAAAAATTAATGAACATTTTAGTAAAAATATAAAGAACAATAGTACTATTTTGTGATATTCCCTAAAGAATTTCATTAAAGAGCCACTTTCATATTTGCTCTTGTACAAAAAAAATAAACCAAAATAGAAAATTCAGGAAAATCAGACATGCTTTAAACTACAATGTTAGGGGAATCGTGTCTAACAAAAGACATACAAGTATTTTAATTATTTTATAAAATGTTGTATATAGACCTATGATTATCCTATATGAGATGCAGAATCATATCTCATA
>NW_013870743.1:0-429 GCF_000517525.1 Limulus polyphemus
CAAAGTGATTGTATAGAGTAAGTCAGTAACATATTAAAAAGTCATTAATCAGAATAATTCAGTCTTGGATTACAAAGTGATTGTTCAGAGTAAGTCACTCATGTATTACAAAGTCATTGTTCATAGTAAGTCAGCCATGTATTACAAAGTCGTGGTTAAGAGTAACTTAGACATGTATAACAAAGTCGTAGTTAAGAGTAAGTTAGTCATGTATTACAAAGTGATTGTTCAGAGTAAGTCAGTAAGATATTAAAAAAGTAATTTTTCAGAGGAAGTCAGTCATGTATGGCAAAGTTATTATTCAGAGTAAGTCAGTTCATGTATTACAAAGCAATTGTTCAGAGTAATTCTGTCATGTATTACAAATTCACTGTTTAGAGTAAGTCAGTCATGTATTACAAAGTTATTGTTTAGAGTAAGCTAGTCATG
>NW_013870744.1:0-312 GCF_000517525.1 Limulus polyphemus
TTGAAGATAATCCATGTCAAAGGGGATGATAACTTTTGTGCTAATGTGCCTTCATTATGTACTATGTAATTTTATTATCATAAAGTTATTTGCATTGATTGTGCTGTATACTGTCGTGATTATTGAAGCTGTATAAACTTTTGAATAATGTATTATATTTAATGTATTGTTGTCAATGTATATATATATATATATATAATATCTTAGTTAAAAATAGTCTAACACCTATTTTTATTCACTGAGGAGAGAGTTTTGACGGATTTATTATTATACATTTATTTTAATGTCGATGTTTGTTTGGATTTATTTTAT
>NW_013870745.1:0-315 GCF_000517525.1 Limulus polyphemus
AAAATAGAGGACAGGTTGTTAGGCTTCGCTTTTCTTATCAAGAAAGATAGAGGGCAGGTTGTTAGGCTTCTCTTTTATTATCAAGAAAACTAAAGGGTGAGTTGTTAGGCTTCGCTTTTCTTATGACGAAAAATAGAGGGCAGGTTGTTAGGCTTCGCTTTTCTTATGACGAAAGATATAGGGCGGGTTGTTAGGCTTCGCTTTTCTTATCAAGAAAGCTAGAGGGCGGGTTGTTAGGCTTCGCTTTTCTTATGAAGAAAGATAGAGGGCGGGTTGTTAGGCTTCGCTTTTCTTATGAAGAAAGATAGAGGGTGG
>NW_013870746.1:0-315 GCF_000517525.1 Limulus polyphemus
GAAGATATACTGTTCATGGAGAAGGTATTCTGTTCAAAAAGAAGGTATGCTGTTCATGGAGAAGGTATACTGTTCATGGAGAAGGTATGCTGTTCATGGAGAAGGTATTCTGTTCAAGAAGAAAGTATGCTGTTCATGGAGAAGGTATTCTGTTCATTGAGAAGGTATACTGTTCATGGAGAAGGTATGCTGTTCATGGAGAATGTATGCTGTTCATGGAGAAGGTATTCTGTTCAAGAAGAAGGTATGCTGTTCATGGAGAAGGTATTCTGTTCGAGAAGAAGATATACTGTTCATGGAGAAGGTATTCTGTTC
>NW_013870747.1:0-316 GCF_000517525.1 Limulus polyphemus
GTGACATGCAGATCAACGGATGTAGCAACACTTACTGGAATCTGGCCTTTGTTGTTTCCAATCGTCATTTTATCGAAGTTAACTACACACTTCCTTCGGTAGTAGATAGTCCAATCCTAATATGCATTGGTCTTCAATATCGGCCATATATACTTTCTGTCTGTTCTTCATGCCCATGAGCTCGATTGTTACCCACACTGGTCCCCACAACCTTGCAGAATGTCCTGTCACACCACAGAGCTTCTATATAGCTTCTGGTACTCCTTTGTTATCCAGATCCTTGATGCACGCAAGGGTTTGCTGAGATGCAGAATCT
>NW_013870748.1:0-315 GCF_000517525.1 Limulus polyphemus
AGTAAACTATGGAAATCTTAACAGGTAGATTAATAGCCCATTAAGGGTTCTTCAAGTGCAATGATTTTGAGTAAACTATGGAAATCCTAACTGGTAGATTAATAGCCCGTTAAGAGCTCTTCAAGTGTAATGATTTTATGTAAACTATGGAAATTTTAACTGGTAGATTAATAGTCCGTTAAGGGTTCTTCAAGTGTATTGATTTTGAGTAAACTATGGAAATCTTAACTGGTAGATTAATAGCCCGTTAAGGGTTCTTCAAGTGTATTGATTTTGGGTAAACTATGGATATCTTAACTGGTAGATTAACAGCCC
>NW_013870749.1:0-315 GCF_000517525.1 Limulus polyphemus
GTTTTTCTCATGCCTTTTTTATTTTTGCATCTTGTTTATCTAACATGAAAAGTAATTTTCATTTTAAGATTTAAAATTCTTTTATGCATCAGCAAATTTTCAAATTTCATGTACAAAATTTTTATAATGTCCACATGGTTATCAAATGTTTCTTAAGAAAAAACTTTGTATTTTATCTGTTATTTTCAGTAATGATTCTATGTACGGGATCGGTAAATTTGACCGATCTCGTAACCACCATAAAAAAAATATATATATATAAATTATGCCTCTTCATTTTAGAATGAACACAAATTATAACATGAAAACATAAAT
>NW_013870750.1:0-315 GCF_000517525.1 Limulus polyphemus
AACTGTGTATTGGGTATGGAATGACTTCAGACTTATTGTTTAAAACTGTGTATTGTGTATGGCATTATTTCATACTTTGTTGTTTAAAACTGTGTACTTGGTGTGGGATTATTTCAGACTCATTGTTTAAAACTGTGTATTGGATGTGGGATTACTTCAGACTCATTGTTTAAAACTGTGTATTAGATATGGGATTACTTCAGACTCGTTGTTGCTTAAAACTGTATATTGTGTATGGGATTATTTCAGACTTTGTTGTTTAAAACTGTGTATTAGATATGGGATTACTTCAGACTCATTTTTTAAAACTGTGTA
>NW_013870751.1:0-315 GCF_000517525.1 Limulus polyphemus
GTGTTACGTCTCCGTTTTTTTAATTAACTGATTTTCCGTAACTTCGTACCGACGAAACTTACGCGACACAAGCCTTTACTTAATAAAACTGGTTTATTCTTTCCGAATATAACTCTGCGATACACTTAATCTCAATACTCGCGCTAAAACAACACTGTAACGAACGAATGTTAACTTCAACAATACCGTGTGACTGCAGTTCAATTACTCACTATCTCCACACACATTACATTCCCATCTTTTATATACCAGCGTAACCTATTTCTAGCAAGAAGTAGAACATTCGCCAAAGTACATGATAGTTCTAGAAACAAG
>NW_013870752.1:0-316 GCF_000517525.1 Limulus polyphemus
AACACAAAATACAAGAACAATATACTCCATGCACAGATAACTAAATCATTATAAGACATGTATCAATATGTATTTAAAACTAGTTTTAACACAAAATACAACAATATACTCCATGCACAGATAACTAAATCATTATCAGACATGTATCAATATATATTTAAAACTAGTTTTTGCATAAGAATGCATGAGTTAACCTCCTTATTGAAGTTAAACATTGGAAAGAGAGCCTTACAGTGATGTCCCTTTGATAACCCGAAAAGCATAAAAAAAAAAACATTATGGGAAAATCAAAAAGTGATATACATATTCTTCTTAG
>NW_013870753.1:0-315 GCF_000517525.1 Limulus polyphemus
GGTTTCGTTTTAAGTTTGTATAATAACATATTTTTTATATATGTATTTTCCTTTTCACTGTTTGTTTGTTTGGTTGAAGTTAAGCACAAAGCAACATAATGGGCTATCTGTGCTCTGCCCACCACGGGTATCGAAACCTGGTTTCTAGCGTTGTAAGTCCGTAGACACACAACTGTGCCATTGGGGGAGGGGCAAAGTTTGTTTGTAATTAAGCACAAAGCTACACAATGGTCTATCTCTGCTCTGCCCACCACGGGTATCGAAACCCAGGTTCTAGCATTGTAAGTCCGTAGACATACAACTGTGCCACTGGGG
>NW_013870754.1:0-330 GCF_000517525.1 Limulus polyphemus
AACTATACTGTGTACTGTCCATAAGAAGACCCAAGATTTATCAATACTGTGTACTGTCAATAAGAAGACACAAGATTTTACGATACTGTGTACTGTCAGTAAGAAAACACAAGATTTAACAATAATGTGTACTGTCAATAAGAAGACACAAGATTTAACGATACTGTGTACTGTCAATAAGAAGACACAAGATTTAACGATACTCTGTACTGTCATTAGAAGACACAAGATTTAACGATACTGTGTACTGTCAATAAGAAGACACAATATTCAACGATAATGTGTACTGTCAGTAAGAAAACACAAGATTTAGCAATAATGTGTCCTGTC
>NW_013870755.1:0-314 GCF_000517525.1 Limulus polyphemus
TAGGAAATGTGAAAATACCAATCAGTAAAAAGTTATCAGTATAACTGGTGAAAAGTTTGTGTGTATCTAGGAACGTAATATTGGTTTCAAAAGCTTAGGCTAAACAAAAACATAACTTATGACTCAAAGCGATGGCTGTTGAAAGTAGAAAGGGCAATTCTTTGTTATTGAAACCGTGAGGAGAAACCTATCCCTACCCCCCCCCCACCGCCTCTTCGTATAAATTACACCTAGTCACAAGTTCACATAAATTTCGTAAATTTTCATATATATATACATGAAAGAAATAGAAGAAAAGTGACTAAGATACATTT
>NW_013870756.1:0-315 GCF_000517525.1 Limulus polyphemus
CATATATATAAATGTTCCATCTGAGAAATACTTACCACGGGTATCGAACTCGTATTTTGGGCGTTGTAAGCCCTCACCCTTACCGCTGGGCCACTGGGGGGAGGGGAAGAAGTAAGTATACGCATATAATACAAAACTTAAGTGATTATACTTTGAAAATCCTCGATAATTCGTTTAAAAGTATTGAATAACTGGTAAAACCAAACTTTAGCCTATGAAATACCATCAAATGTGACTAATATCGTATTAGAATGTACTCTGTTTTTGTTAACAAGTCAAGGTTATCCTTTGAGAAACTTTTAAATTGCTGGATAA
>NW_013870757.1:0-313 GCF_000517525.1 Limulus polyphemus
ACCACTTTGTATATCCACTTCTGACAGTACTTTGTAGATCCACTACTTTGTATATCCACTTCTGACACTACTTTGTATATCCACTTCTGACACTACTTTGTATGTCCACTTCTGACACCACTTTGTATATCCACTTCTGACACTACTTTGTATGTCCACTTCTGACACTACTTTGTATATCCACTTCTGACACTACTTTGTATATCCACTTCTGACACCACTTTGTATATCCACTTCTGACACTACTTTGTATGTCCAGTTCTGACACTACTTTGTATATCCACTTCTGACACCTACTTTGTATATCCACTTC
>NW_013870758.1:0-317 GCF_000517525.1 Limulus polyphemus
AAAAGTATTTTTAATGTTAAGATGAAAATTACTTTGCATGATAGATAGGCAAGATGTGAAAAGAAAAAAAAAGGGATGAGAGAAACATTGCTTTACAAACATTAAGACTTAATAAAAAAAATTAGATATTTTGCATATGAAAGCATTGTAATGTTTACTGATAAACTGCCAAATGTTAACATTCGCTTGCTAATTTAAAAGTTATAGCATGAAAACTATAACAAGCGCAAAATGGTCACTAGTTCTTTGTTGCTCAAACAGTATTGTCCAAGATAGGGTTCCTTTATGCCAAACTTTGAAATATTATACAGTTTATG
>NW_013870759.1:0-315 GCF_000517525.1 Limulus polyphemus
GTAGAAAAGTTATTCTTGGAAAGATTTGGCTAGTCATATAGTTATTTTTGTATGGTTTCATATATTCAAACCAACCTTGTTTCTGTACATTTTGGCAGTTACATCCCCACATCATACTGTTACGACAGCGGAAGTCACGTGACGCTAGTAACACGTCATGATATTCTAGAAAGATCATGTCTGTGGCAACTGATCTTTTCTACGTGCCCTCTATTCTTGTATATAAGTATGCCAGATAAAGCGAAATTAATTAATTGGAATTGAATTGCAGAGATAGAGATGGACAATTGAGTCAAGCACGGTAGTGCCCGTAAG
>NW_013870760.1:0-315 GCF_000517525.1 Limulus polyphemus
TGCCAAACTATGGATCTACGGGTGATCTTCCAGTAGTTAATGTTCCAGTACTTAATGTTGCCAAACTATGGATCTGCGGGTGATCTTCCAGTAGTTAATGTTGCCAAACTATGGATTTACGGGTGATATACCAGTAGTTAATGTTGCCAAACTATGGATCTGCGGGTGATCTTCCAGTAGTTAATGTTGTCAAACTATGGATCTACGGGTGATCTTCCAGTACTTAATGTTGCCAAATTATGGATTTACGGGTGATCTACCAGTAGTCAATGTTGCCAAACTATGGATCTACGGGTGATCTGCCGGTAGCTAATG
>NW_013870761.1:0-315 GCF_000517525.1 Limulus polyphemus
CTTCATAAAATAACTTACAATGTATTAAGATAAATTTGAATACGCAAATCAGCAAGTCAACGCAACAACCAGAGCCGATATAAGGCTTACGGTGGAACGGAATGCATGAGAACTACATTTTGACATTGATTGGCGTTATGTTAAGTACAGAGTCTGTGTCCAAAGTTTATTATACAATTAAAAAGCGTATTTTTCTAGATTAACGGTTACATGTTTTCTTTTTGTTCCCGCAATCCACGATTTTTTAATTTATCGCTGCTTTGCAAATCTTAAAAAAAATTTCTCTCCGTTTATTCTTAACAACGTAAAACATTG
>NW_013870762.1:0-315 GCF_000517525.1 Limulus polyphemus
GTAAGGCTAAAGATGAGTATGGTGGTTATAAATTTTATAACTAGAGATATACCTAGGTGTTCGTGGAGTTGTACCAAATAACGCTAAAGATGAGTATGGGGGCTATAAATTCGGTAACCAGAGTTAAACCTAAGTGATCGTGGAGTAATTGTTCCAAGTAAGGCTAAAGATGAGTATGGTGGTTATAAAATCGGAAACAAGAGTTACACCTAGGTGTTGATGGAGTAGTTGTAACAAATAAGGCTAAAGATAAGTATGGTGGTTATAAATTCGGTAACTAGAGTTACACCTAGGTGTTCATGGAGTAGTTGTACC
>NW_013870763.1:0-314 GCF_000517525.1 Limulus polyphemus
ATTGAAGATACTATTCATAGATCTAACCATTGAAGAAACTGTTCGTAGATCTAACCATTGAAGATACTGTTCATAGATCTAACCATTGAAGATACTGTTCATAGATCTAACCATTGAAGATACTGTTCATAGATCTAACCATTGAAGAGACTGTTCATAGATCTAACCATTGAAGACACTGTTCGTAGATCTAACCATTGAAGAGACTGTTCATAGATCTAACCATTGAAGAAACTGTTCGTAGATCTAACCATTGAAGATACTGTTCATAGATCTAACCATTGAAGATACTGTTCATAGATCTAACCATTGAG
>NW_013870764.1:0-315 GCF_000517525.1 Limulus polyphemus
ATACTGAAGATCATCTCTGATACTGTAAACTTTGAAGGGAAATATATCATGTCAGCCACACTATATCTACTGTACGACACTGAAGATCATCTCTGATACTGTAAACTTTGAAGGGAAATATATCATGTCAGCCAGACTATATCTACTGTACAACACTGAAGATCGTCTCTGATACTGTAAACTTTGAAGGGAAATATATCATGTCAGCCAGACTATATCTACTGTACAACACTAGAAGATCGTCTCTGATACTGTAAACTTTGAAGGGAATATATCATGTACAGCCAGACTATATCTACTGTACAACACTAGAAG
>NW_013870765.1:0-800 GCF_000517525.1 Limulus polyphemus
CATCAATACTTTCAATAAATTATAGTAAAATTAACAAGTCATCAATACTTTCAATAAATTATAGTAAAATTAACAAATCATTAATACTTTCAATAAATTATAGTAAAATTAACAAATCATTAATACTTTCAATAAATTATAGTAAAATTAGCAAATCATTAATACCTTCAAAAAATTATAGTAAAATTAACAAGTCATTAATACTTTCAATAAATTATAGTAAAATTGACAAATCATTAATACTTTCAATAAATTATAGTAAATTATTGAAAGTATTAATGACTTGTTAATTTTACTATAATTTATTGAAAGTATTAATGATTTGTTAATTTTACTATAATTTATTGAAAGTATTAATGATTTGTTAATTTTACTATAATTTATTGAAAGTATTAATGATTTGTTAATTTTACTGTAATTTATTGAAAGTATTAATGACTTGTTAATTTTACTATAATTTATTGAAGTATTAATGATTTGCTAATGTTATAGTAAAATTAACAAGTCATTAATACTTTCAATAAGTTATAGTAAAATTAACAAGTCATTAATACTTTCAATAAGTTATAGTAGAATTAACAAATCATTAATACTTTCAATAAGTTATAGTAGAATTAACAAATCATTAATATACTTTCAATAAATTATAGTAGAATTAACAAATCATTAATATACTTTCAATAAATTATAGTAGAATTAACAAATCATTAATATACTTTCAATAAATTATAGTAGAATTAACAAATCATTAATATACTTTCAATAAATTATAGTAAAATTAACAAATCATTAATACTTTT
>NW_013870766.1:0-443 GCF_000517525.1 Limulus polyphemus
CCAAACATTATATATGTCTTCTTGTTGTATAAACAGAGCAGGCTGACGTGTAACCCGTAACACATATATAGCCAAACATTATTTATGTCTTCTTGTTGTATAAACAGAGCAGGCTGACGTGTAACCCGTAACACATATATAGCCAAACATTATTTATGTCTTCTTGTTGTATAAACAATGTAAGCTGACCTGTAACCAGTCGCGAATATATAACCAAACATTATATATGTCTTCTTGCTATATAAACACAGCAGTATGACATGTAACCAGTCGTGAATGTATAACTAAACATTACATATTTCTTCTTTCTGTTTTAAGAGAGCAGTATGACGTGTAGCCAGTCACACATGTATAACCAAACATCAGATATTTCCTCTTGCTGTATAAACACAGCAGTATGACATGTAACCAGTCGTGAATGTATAACTAAACATTACATATTT
>NW_013870767.1:0-315 GCF_000517525.1 Limulus polyphemus
AATTTTAAACTTAAATTGTTTCTCAATTAAGCTATTTTCTGTTATATCGCCAACATTTTGATTAAAACACAAACCACATTAATCCATGGAGACTGTATATATTTCATTTTATACTTTTAGCACATAGACTAACAACAATATTAGGTTACACTTTTGTTGCTAAGCAACAGCACATAAAAGCCATTGTTGAAATGTAGTGTTAACCAGAACGCACCGCCTTTTCTATGTATTAGAAATTGTTTGTTTGTTTGTTTTGAATTTTGCGCAAAGCTACACGAGGGCTATCTGCACTAGCCGTCCCTAATTTAGCAGTGT
>NW_013870768.1:0-315 GCF_000517525.1 Limulus polyphemus
GATTTTAATAACAACTGATGTAATTCAAATTTCAATTAACTGATGAATGAAATCATTAAAGTAATAATCAGAAACAGTAATTTTGATTAATCGATTACTTTACATGATAATTGCTGCACATGAGTAATTGATGAATTTGCCCAGTTCTAGTGACATCATTAATAAATTAAGCAAATTAGTACTGTCAAAGGTTCAAACTTTCATTTGGTAAAGTGTTCTGAATCTTCAAAGGTCAAAATCTACCCTACATTGCAGTCCTATAATTAAGTGTTTTTATTTTTAACAATTTCATAAAAGTCAAATGATGCTCAATTT
>NW_013870769.1:0-570 GCF_000517525.1 Limulus polyphemus
CAATATCAACAACCACCTAACATTATTGCCTGAACTAACTGCCTTTGGTCTCATGTGAGTCTAAACATGTGCACTAATTAGTTGAATTAATGGAAAGAAGAAAAAAAAATGATGTGAAATTAGTAACATCTTGTGCAACTGCAGTGCTTCATTCCTGAAAAACTGGAAATGCTGAATATGTCATTGAAATCCTAGAAACAAAGTTTGATTCAAAATCAAAGAACGAAAATGTAGTTGCAGACTTCCAAGAGTTCTGGATTTGAATTCTATTTAGCATATCCCTACACACGAATAAAATGGAAGAAAATACTATGTGCCAGAATGAAATTTTTAGTCGCCATGGCAATCTGGCACCCAGGAATTGTGGAAGCCTACTCTAGATTAATTGTATGCTACTTTCAATAATATGGAAATATTTTCCATGAATTGTGCATATGATATTGATGTAACCTGTTTAAGTAAAAATATTTTTTTAAAACTTGATATGATTTAAATGTTACAAAATTTAGTAATCTAATTCTAGTTGACACATTTTAACTTTGCCTTTAGCATGAATGTACACATATATGT
>NW_013870770.1:0-310 GCF_000517525.1 Limulus polyphemus
GCACCCTAACCACCTGGCCATGTCGGACCCCCATCTTTTAGTAAAAAAAAAACGGTGGATTGTATATCGCTCTGGTTAGTTATTGAGAAAGTTTATGTGGTTGGTTATAGGCTGACGGTAAATATGGTTTAAAAACTATTGAAGGAACAGAGGTGTTGTTTGTTTATATTAATTCAATAATATTTTAAAATGACACAAGGATACTTATGGTTCGTAGACAAACAATTGTATTTGAAAACGATGAATGAAATAATTTTCGGAAATATCTACAATCATACACATTAAGTGGCAAAATGTCTATAGAATATCG
>NW_013870771.1:0-314 GCF_000517525.1 Limulus polyphemus
CAAGCTACCCTTCTATTAATATTAAAAAAAACAACGATAATTTCATACATAGTTCCACAAAAATTAGATTGTTTCCAATTTCGAAATTACTATAACTTACTGTACAGAATAAAAAGTGGTAAAAAAAAACCCGATGATACTGGAAAAACAATCTCATACACTCTACATGTTTAAACGTATAGTACTACATCATCTTCGAGAGTGTAATGTTTTGCAAAAATAACACTTATTTATATAATTATCAAACACTAATTTACATATTAAAGAATTTCACGCCATCCGCTGACAACATTTCCATCATCCTTATTTAATAA
>NW_013870772.1:0-315 GCF_000517525.1 Limulus polyphemus
TTCACTAGTCTGTGGAACATAAGGTGATATTACACTAAAATTGAGTAGTTACACCATATACAGTAACAACAGCTCACTCGTCTGTGGTACATAATGTGATATTACACTAAAATTGAGTAGTTACACCATATATAGTAACAACAGCTCACTCGTCTGTGGTACATAATGTGATATTACACTAAAATTGAGTAGTTACACCATATACAGTAACAACTCACTAGTCTGTGGAACATAAT
Organism: Limulus polyphemus; assembly: GCF_000517525.1. Classification (NCBI taxonomy): domain Eukaryota; kingdom Metazoa; phylum Arthropoda; class Merostomata; order Xiphosura; family Limulidae; genus Limulus; species Limulus polyphemus. Next base: position 237 of record NW_013870772.1, read on the forward strand.
GTGATATTACACTAAAATTGAGTAGTTACACCATGTACAGTAACAACTCACTAGTCTGTGGAACATAATGTGATATTAC
>NW_013870773.1:0-472 GCF_000517525.1 Limulus polyphemus
GACTTGAGTTTGAAGACTTGTCTAATACATAATGTATTGACTTGAGTTTGAAGGACTTGTCTAATACGTAATGTCTTGACTTGAGTTCGAAGGACTTGTCTAATACGTAATGTCTTGCTTGACTTATGTTTGAAGGACTTGCCTACTACGTAAAGTCTTGACTTGAGTTTGAAGGATTTATCTAATACGTAATGTCTTGACTTGAGTTCGAAGGACTTGTCTAATACGTAATGTCTTACTTGACTTATGTTTGAAGGACTTGCCTACTACGTAATGTCTTGACTTGAGTTTGAAGGACTTATCTAATACGTAATGCTTGACTTATCGTGATGGACTGGGGATCCGAGTGACCGTGCTGCAAACGATTGCGAACCGTATTTTGAGGTCGTGGGTGTGTTATAAGAATGATAGTCAAATCCCATTATTCGATTAGAGTATCCCACGAGTTGTCGGAAGCCGCAGCTTTCTTCCC
>NW_013870774.1:0-315 GCF_000517525.1 Limulus polyphemus
GTAGAGAATATTTAATAAGAAGTTTTATTCATCATGTATATGTATATCGTAGAGAATGTTTAATCAGAAGTTTCTATTTGCCATGTATATATATATCGTGTGAATGTTTAATCAGAAGTATTTTTTTTACCATATATATATCGATGTGAATGTTTAATCAGAAGTTTTATTTACCTTGTATATGTATATATCGATGAGAATGTTTAATCAGAAGTTTTATTTAACATGTTTATGTATATCGTTGAGAATGTTTAATCACTTGTTTTTATTTACTATATATACGTCGTTGTGAATTTTTAATCAGAAGTTTTTATT
>NW_013870775.1:0-313 GCF_000517525.1 Limulus polyphemus
GTCTAAGGCATTTACAAACTGATCCCTCAGCAACAGGCTTTGGCGTTATCATGGTCCAGGACATTTCAGTTGGAATGAAGTGAACAATGGAACAAAAGACGTCGCTGAAGATGTGTCACCTGGAAAGGCCACTGTCGAAGAAGAAACTCTAATCGGTTTTGAGAAAGGAAACAGTGAAGCCCTTCATGAAGTTACTACCACTGATGTGACTATTACCGATAATAGGACAATTCCCGATGGAGCAGATGAACCTCACGTGAAGCAGAAGCCAGTATGGAAGAAGATACGTCCCGTAAAATTAAGAGACTTTGTT
>NW_013870776.1:0-315 GCF_000517525.1 Limulus polyphemus
ATATTTAACTGACCTCTATAAGAAGAGCATAGTACATTTGTCATCATCACAGGCTCTTCAGGTTCGACGACTTTTGGCAAATTATGCAGACGTCTTTTTGAAATAAAATCATGACCTCGGCTGCACAGACCTCATGGAGCACAGAATAAACACAGGCAATCACCGTCCAATAAAGATCTCTCTGAGGAGAATAACTCCGGCAAAGCCACAAGAGATGGAGAAGGTCATGGACGTCTAATTAAGGAAGGGATAGTTTAGAAATCAGATAATCCCTGGTCAGTTCCCATCGTGTTAGTCCAGAAGAATGATGGGACC
>NW_013870777.1:0-314 GCF_000517525.1 Limulus polyphemus
GGAACTCTCCACAGGCCAAAGAAAAAAAAGAGTATCTATTATTGGTTTGCAATGAACTTCGGAAAGTATAATTGTGATTGTTATAACACTTATTAATCGGGAAACTTCAGATATTTGACCAGGAACATTTATAAATTTCGAACGTTACAAACCATTTAACTTCAGTGAATTCACATTGGAGATTAGTACTTTTACGAAAACATTATCTAACTACGTCAACTCGAAATTAACTCGCTCATCGTGAATCCTCGATACGGATAAGACATCAAGGAAGTTTCATACTAGAAAGAAGACTTTGTATTATTTTTAAGTTT
>NW_013870778.1:0-315 GCF_000517525.1 Limulus polyphemus
GGTAACTTCCAACCTTCTTAGCCAACGTATGTATGTTTACTAGTGCAGTAGTCTATAGCATAATAAATATTGTGTCATTTTAAGGCTTGCCTTCACTATAGCTTTCACACATCAGAACAACATATTAGAACAGGTGTATTTTCTAAATATTCCACTGATATATAAGAGGTAAAGTATGTCATTCATACTTACGTCTTTAAAATTACTTGTAACATACTTAATAAATTACAACCGTTTTTACTCTCTACAATCTACTGAGCAGTAAACATATGATTGGTAAATATACTTATAAGGAATGAAGACATGTAACAGCTA
>NW_013870779.1:0-317 GCF_000517525.1 Limulus polyphemus
ATATATATATATATATATATATATATTGAAACGTAAGAGAGAACTATCAACGAATTGCAAAAGAGAGGATGTGACAGGTGGGTGGGGCAGGAGGGATCTGTATTTTTTAATTGGTAGCTCTGTAACCAAACAAAATTGAAGGCTATAAAAATTATAGTTTGTTTGAGCAATAACGATTTTATAAAGAGTATTTTATGTTTAATTTCGTACATTTTGGAGGGATGAAGGATAAAATAGGGATGATGACATGCTAAGACAAAATGCATCACATGGGTCACACTAGTGGAAAATCAGGATTTTTACAATATTTCCTTGTA
>NW_013870780.1:0-314 GCF_000517525.1 Limulus polyphemus
CAAGTAACAGGTACAGAGTCCCAAGAAACTTCTTAACTCTTCCACATTGTCTGGTGTTGGCCAATCACGCACTGCTTTCACCTGTCAGGATCAGTTCATACACCATGCTCACTTACAATGTGACCCAAGTAAAACACCTCTTTCTGGAACAAGTGGCATTTCTTGGGATGGAGTTTGAGGTTTGCTGCTTCAAACGCTTGAATACTTCCTCTAGCTGGGACATTTCCTCATCAAACGTTGTTGCAAACACTATGACATCATCCAGGTACACTAGGGCTATCCTGATTGTAGTCTTCCAGTACTCTTTCCATCAG
>NW_013870781.1:0-316 GCF_000517525.1 Limulus polyphemus
ACCGCTATTGCTGACATTCATATCTGGGATGTGACTTTTAAGAGGACTGAAGGTGTCTGCATTAGGGTTTAGCTGCAGGGTCTGGAAGGGGCTTGCCATTGTCTGGGGCTCCTTGTGTAAAATACAATAAATCATCCTTTAATGTATTTAATTAGCTTTGAAATTTACTAATGTTTTCCCATTTGTACTTTTTGTCACTGTTGTTGACTTTCCTGTAGTTGCTGCTGACTTTCCTGCAATTGTTGTAGACTTTTTTTCCTGTTTTCTTTCTTGTTCCAGTTGCCACTGCTGTAATCTCTCTTCTTGTTTCTTTTCT
>NW_013870782.1:0-315 GCF_000517525.1 Limulus polyphemus
TTACCTCTATGGGGCTAGCTTTACCATCAGGACAGACCATGCTGCATTACACTGGTTAAGATCATTAAAAAACCCAGAGGGACAACTGGCACGTTGAATCGGAAAGATAGACCAGTATAATTATGATATTGAATATAGAGAAGGAAAATCTCATGGAAATTCCAATGAACTGAGCCGAAACCCAGCAAAAATGACTGCAGACATTGCTGCAAAAGAGAGGTTGAACTAACAGGTGCCATTAAGCTGAAGTCAAAGTGACTGAAGGAGTTGATGATGGTGAAGTGGAACCAAATATAGATATCAAAGCAGAACAGG
>NW_013870783.1:0-315 GCF_000517525.1 Limulus polyphemus
GATTAGAGATCTACTGAAGTCAGCTTTGTACCAGGAGACAAGGTGTGGTTGTATAATCCCAGGAAGACAAAAGGGAAGTCTCCTAAGTTGTCTTCTCCATGGAAAGGCCCATATGACATAATGGATCATCTCTCAAACGTGACTTTCCGAATAAAATGTGGTCGGCGAGGTAAGCCAAAGGTGATGCATGCCAACAGGCTTTGGCGTTCTCACAGTTCAGGACATTTCAGTTGGGACGAAATGAATAACGGAACAAAAGATGCCACTGATGACGTGTCACCTGGAAAGGCCACTGTCGAAGAAGAAACTCCACTC
>NW_013870784.1:0-315 GCF_000517525.1 Limulus polyphemus
AATGACTCACATTTCCTGCCTTGACAGTGCATATTAAACCGTTAGATAATGACTCACATTTCTTGCCGTGACAGTTCATATTAAACCGTTAGATACTGACTCACATTTCCTGCCTTGACAGTGTATATTAAACCGTTAGATAATGACTCACATTTCCTGCCTTGACAGTGTATATTAAACCGTTAGATAATGACTCACATTTCCAGCATTGACAGTGTATATTAAACCGTTAGATAATGACTCACATTTCCAGCCTTGACAGTGTATATTAAACCGTTAGATAATGACTCACATATCCTGCCTTGACAGTGCATA
>NW_013870785.1:0-314 GCF_000517525.1 Limulus polyphemus
AAAAGCGACATTAATTTTCGACGACCTAATAATAATGATCGTTCTAATATATAGAAAATTAATTAATTCACCGCTCTAATCTCTTTATAACAGAGATTATTTTATATACTTTAGAAGTGGAACATCAGCGAAAGTGAAAATAGTTATTTTTTTACAATCTTATGAATAACTTAAAGTTGATTGACGAGCAAAATAAAACTGGCGAAGCTTGTTTATTTGTTTTTGAATTTCGCGCAAAACTACACGAGGGCTATCTGCGCTAGCCGTCCCTAATTTAGCAGTGTAAGACTAGAGGGAAGGCAGCTAGTCTATCA
>NW_013870786.1:0-314 GCF_000517525.1 Limulus polyphemus
CAACAGATATTACATTTATCACTTTGTAACACTTTGTATACTTGAGTTAGAACCGTAGATGTAATCAACAGATATTAGGTTTATCACTTTATAACACTTGTATACTTGAGTTAGAACCGTAGATGTAATCAACAGATATTAGGTTTATCACTTTATAACACTTCGTAAACTTCAGCTAGTGTCATAGATGTAATCAACAGATATTACGTTTATCACTTTATAACACTTCGTAAACTTCAGCTAGTGTCATAGATGTAATCAACAGATATTACGTTTATCACTTTGTAACACTTTGTAAACTTGAGTTAGAACCG
>NW_013870787.1:0-521 GCF_000517525.1 Limulus polyphemus
TTCTACTAGATTTTGTCGACGTTCATAACTGTCTTTTTAGGTCTTCATAGACTAAATGTTTTCGACTTTGATAACGGTCTTGCAAGCATCTCTTATACTATATTTTGATAACTTTTATAATGTTCTTTTTAATCCTTCTTAAACTAGGTGTTTTCGACTTTGATAACGGTCTTTTAAAAATTTCTTACACTATATTTTAATAACTTTTATAATGGCATTTTAATCCTTCTTAAACTAGATTTTGTCGTTATTGATAACGGTATTTTAGTCCTTCCTCCGCAATATTTTGTTAACATTAATGACGGACTTTTTATTCCTTCTTCCACTATATTTTATCGACTGTTATAACGGTCTTTTAGTCTTCGTTCAACTAAATTTTGTTGACATTTGTAAACGGGTTTTTAGTTTTTCTTCTACTAGATTTTGTCGACGTTCATAACTGTCTTTTTAGGCCTTCATAGACTAAATGTTTTCGACTTTGATAACGGTCTTGTAAGCATCTCTTATGTCTATTATTTAAT
>NW_013870788.1:0-315 GCF_000517525.1 Limulus polyphemus
GTTGAAAACCACCTGGCTCCACTTAGGGCATCAAGAGTATCATCAATTTGGCAGTGGGTATGAGTCATTTTCGGTTATACTGTTAAGAGCCTTGAAGTCCACACAGCAGTGTTGGGTCCCATCTTTCTTCTGGACTAACACGATGAGAGCTGACCATGGACTATCTGATTTCTCAACCACCCCTTCCTTAATTAGGCCATCCATGACCTTCTCTATCTCTTGTCGCTTTGACAGAGCTATTCTTCTTGGAGGGATCTTCATTGGATGGTGATTGCTGCATTTGTTCTGTGCTCCACAAGGTCTGTGCAGCCGAGG
>NW_013870789.1:0-311 GCF_000517525.1 Limulus polyphemus
GTTTTATTTAAGAAAGGACTTGTATCGCTAAAGTTTCTTCAGAAAGAAATTGTACGGAAAATTAACTAACGACCGGAAGACATAACAAATTGGTGTCAGAGAGTGGGACGAAAAAGAAAGAAAAAAATGAAAACGAGAAGCGACAAATCAAACTACAGCTTAGCAGATTTGATGGCAGCAATACAAGAGCAGCAAAAGAAAGAAGAAGAACGAGAAGAGAAACAAGACGATAAATTCAGCAGTTCTTGGAGGAAAGAAGAAAAGAAACAAGAAGAACGAGAAAAGAAACAAGAAGAGAGACTACAGCAGTG
>NW_013870790.1:0-315 GCF_000517525.1 Limulus polyphemus
CAAGTGTGGTACTGTAAGCTAACACAGTTAAGTGTGGGACTGTAAGCCAGCACAGTTAAGTATAGTTCTGTTAGCCTACAAAGTTCAGTGTGGGACTGTAAGCCAGCACAGTTCAGTGTGGTACTGTAAGCCAGCAGAGTTAAGTATAGTTCTGTAAGCCAGCACAGTTAAGTGTGGTACTGTAAGCCAGCACAGTTCAGTGTGGGACTGTAAGCCAGCACAGTTCAGTGTGGGACTGTAAGCCAGCACAGTTCAGTGTGGTACTGTAAGCCAGCACAGTTAAGTATAGTTCTGTTAGCCTACAAAGTTCAGTGT
>NW_013870791.1:0-312 GCF_000517525.1 Limulus polyphemus
AAGATACTGTATTCGTGGTGAGGCTATCCTAATGGTTTTAGAAAGAGAAGATACTGTATTCGTGGTGAGGCTATCCTAATGGTTTTAGAAAGAGAAGATACTGTATTCGTTGGTGAGGCTATCCTAATGGTTTTAGAAAGAGAAGATACTGTATTCGTAGTGAGGCTATCCTAATGGTTTTAGAAAGAGAAGATACTGTATTCGTAGTGAGGCTATCCTAATGGTTTTAGAAAGAGAAGATACTGTATTCGTAGTGAGGCTATCCTAATGGTTTTAGAAAGAGAAGATACTGTATTCGTGGTGAGGCTATCC
>NW_013870792.1:0-315 GCF_000517525.1 Limulus polyphemus
TAAGCCACTGGGTAGGAGAAGACTTGTAACAGTATGGAACACTGTATCCATCGGAAATATATGATTTCACAGTTGTGATAATTTAAAAATTTACTGCAATACGGAGTGAGTTAGGTGTTTTATCTTATATTATTTTTTTCTTAATTAAAACATGCTATACACGTTTCTGTTTATTGGGTTTTCAATTATTGTAGGGTATTATCAAAGTACACAGATGAAAATGAGAAACGAGGACGTTAAGTAGTGGTGGCGCAAAGCACTACACACAAAAAGAAAAACTTCGCACCAGAGTTAGGCCTAACGTTTTCACTTACG
>NW_013870793.1:0-315 GCF_000517525.1 Limulus polyphemus
AAATAATAATCAAGTATATTTAAACGTATTGTTTTAAAAGTAGGATAATAGTAATATATATATGTATATGTATCATTGTAATTATAAATAATAATCAAGTATATTTAAACGTATTGTTTTAAAAGTAGGATAATAGTAATATATATATGTATATGTATCATTGTAATTATAAATAATAATCAAGTATATTTAAACGTATTGTTTTAAAAGTAGGATAATAGTAATATATATATGTATCATTGTAATTATAAATAATAATCAAGTATATTTAAAAGTACTGAAAAAATATTAGTAATAACAGCAGGTAAGTAGGGT
>NW_013870794.1:0-315 GCF_000517525.1 Limulus polyphemus
CTTGATTTAAATACAAAATCAACATTCCAATCTTTTTAGATTTTTAGTAATTATGTTTACTTTAAATCTGTGGAATCAGCTAGTTGACAAAGTACTTTAGGTTTTTCCTGTTATTTGCCTTAAAGCAAGCACAATCTGCAGTAGTTGTGAGCTCTTTCAACACTTGATTGTGTCTCCAAGAAAGTTAACATTTTACTACACTGAAAACGTGTTTCCGATAGCTACTTACCTCTTCCAATCCATAGCTATCTATACCTTGATTTGCCCTCTAAGCATTGCTAAAAAAATTTCACTAATAGTGCAGCAGTCTATTAT
>NW_013870795.1:0-306 GCF_000517525.1 Limulus polyphemus
TACTAAACAATATTGTCTTTACTGTTGCATTGTCACTGAGTGCAGGACGTGACTATTCTTTGACGTTTGTGTCTTGACCGTTGCATTGTCACTGAGTGCAGGACGTGGCTATTCCTTGACGTTTGTGTCTTGACTGTTGCTTTATCAATGAGGGCAGGACGTGGCTATTCTTTGACGTTTGTGTCTTGACTGTTGCTTTATCAATGAGGGCAGGACGTGGCTATTCTTTGACGTTTGTGTCTTGACCGTTGCATTGTCACTGAGTGCAGGACGTGGCTATTCTTGACGTTGTGTTGACCGTTGCAT
>NW_013870796.1:0-695 GCF_000517525.1 Limulus polyphemus
TTAGGGTCTTTTTTGGACCACTTACATGCTGATATGTTACATTGGGATCTTTTACTGACCTCTTGCATGTTGATATGTTCCATTAGGGTATGTTTCTGACCTCTTGCATACTGATATGTTCCATTGTGGTATTTTTCTGACCTCTTGCATGCTAATATGTTCCACTGTGGTCTCTTTCTCACAATTTACATGCTGATATGTTCCATTGTGGTCTCTTTCTGATCACTTACATGCTGATTTGTTCCATTAGGGTCTTTTTCTGACCACTTGCATACTGATATGTCGTCTAGTTACTGCTCTGAATTGCTTATCCAAATGTAAACCTGAGACCTACCACTGTGCTTCGCTCTTGTATTGTCATTTTGCGATCGTCTTACTGGGTTGTTTATATTATTTGTCTTACCGGCTGTATTAATGGTTCTATAGCAAGTACACATCCAACTAACCACATGTTGTGGACATTTTTTGACGTCTTCTTGTGTTTCATCAGCATCTAATCAACTTATTACTCTCAACATCATGAAGTCCCCCAGTGGGTAAGTGGTAAGTTTAGGGACTTGCATTTTAAAATCCGGCGTTCGATTCCTCCGGTGGACACAGTAGATAGCTTACTGTGGCTTTGCTTTAAATCAAACAACAGCATCATGAGAACGTCCAAGTGTCTTTGTTGTGGTTTTGTCAAGTTTCTTCATCAA
>NW_013870797.1:0-314 GCF_000517525.1 Limulus polyphemus
CTTGTGTCTTCTTATCACAGTACACAGTATCGTTAAATCTTGTGTCTTCTTATTGACAGTACACAGTATCGTTATATTTTGTGTCTTCTTATTACAGTACACAGTATCGTAAATCTTGTGTCTTCTTATTGACAGTACACAGTATCGTTAAATCTTGTGTCTTCTTATTGACAGTACACAGTATCGTTAAATCTTGTGTCTTCTTATTGAGAGTACACAGTATTGTAAAATCTAGTGTCTTCTTATTGACAGTACACACTATCGTTAAATATTGTGTCTTCTTATTGACAGTACACAGTATCGTTAAATCTTGT
>NW_013870798.1:0-312 GCF_000517525.1 Limulus polyphemus
ATACATTTTCCTTGTTTTATGTCAATCCAACAGTAACATTTCACTTGCACATAGACACTTAGATACTGTTTTGTTAAACAACAAGTCAGTGATACATTTTCCTTGTTTTAGTCCAATCCAACAGTAACATTTCACTTGCACATGGACACTTAGATACTGTTTGGTTAAACAACAAGTCAATGATACATTTTCCTTGTTTTATGTCAATCCAACAGTAACATTTCACTTGCACATGACACTTAGATACTGTTTGGTTAAACAACAAGTCAGTGATACATTTTCCTTGTTTTAGTCAATCCAACAGTAACATTT
>NW_013870799.1:0-314 GCF_000517525.1 Limulus polyphemus
ATTATTAGTTAAATCTTGTGTTTTCTTACTGACAGTACACATTATCGTTAAATCTTGTTGTTCTTATTGATAGTACACAGTATTTATAAATCTAGTGTCTTCTTATTGACAGTACACAATATCCTTAAATATTGTGTCTTCTTATTGACAGTACACAGTTGTGTTAAATCTTATGTCTTCTTATTGAAAGTACACAGTATCGTTAAATCTTGTGTCTTCTTATTGACAGGACACAGTATCGTTAATTCTTGTGTCTTCTTATTGACAGTACAGAATATCGTTAAATTTGTGTCTTTTTATTGATAGTACACAGT
>NW_013870800.1:0-315 GCF_000517525.1 Limulus polyphemus
CTATGGGAACCAGACGTATTAGGCCCCGAGACCAAGTGTTAAACTTCCTATTTGTTAACATTCGCTCTTTCTTTAGGAATGTTTATCTGTTAGAGTTGCTACTTTTTGATGTTGCTTATGATTGCATTTTTCTCAATGAAACATTTCTTAAGCCTTCACAAGCTGCTAAGATGTTTTGTTACCTATTTTCTTCGCTGAGATCATCCTTATGGTATTGGCAGAGGCGGTGTTGCTATTTGTTGTGGGGTTCGCCTTTCTTTTTGTATTCATACCTTACCCCCTAATGATTTTCCCGAACATCTCGTCACGTGTGAT
>NW_013870801.1:0-315 GCF_000517525.1 Limulus polyphemus
CAGCTAAATGTAAGATACATTGTTTTCACACGTCAATTATTAAATGTAAGATACATTGTTTTCACACGTTAATTATTAATCCTTGAGAATAGCTCAGACTTCTTTTAGCCATTACAAAAGATTGTTAATTCTTTTTGATTTTTTTTGTTTTACAGTTTTTAACCAAAGATTTGTGAGTGTGCAATAATTTCAGTTAAATGTGTTTATGTGTAACAATCTAACGAAACATGATACCTAAGTCGTCAACATTCGAAATTCATAGAAATATGGTTTACTTGGTTCCGCCATCTTAGAAATATGGTTTACTTGGTTCCG
>NW_013870802.1:0-530 GCF_000517525.1 Limulus polyphemus
ACTTCCTCAATTGTTGTACCCTCAGCTAGTTATCATAAAACTTCCTCAATTGTTGTACCCTCAGCTAGTTATCATAAAACTTCCTCAATTGTTGTACCCTCAGCTAGTTATCATAAAACTTCCTCAATTGCTGTACCCTCAGCTAGTTATCATAAAACTTCCTCAATTGTTGTACCCTCAGCTTGTTATCATAAAACTTCCTCAATTGTTGTACCCTCAGCTAGTTATCATAAAACTTCCTCAATTGTTGTACCCTCAGCTTGTTATCATAAAACTTCCTCAATTGTTGTACTCTCAGCTAGTTATCACAAGAACTTCCTCAATTGTTGTACCCTCAGCTAGTTATCATAAAACTTCCTCAATTGTTGTACCCTCAGCTAGTTATCATAAAACTTCCTCAATTGTTGTACCCTCAGCTAGTTATCATAAAACTTCCTCAATTGTTGTACCCTCAGCTTGTTATCATAAAACTTCCTCAATTGTTGTACCCTCAGCTAGTTATCACAAGACTTCCTCAATTGTTGTACCCT
>NW_013870803.1:0-314 GCF_000517525.1 Limulus polyphemus
TACATATTAATATATTATACTGTGATCATTTATATTTTGTGTTAATATCAGTACATATTGATATATTATACTGTGATCATCTATATTTTGTGTTAATATCAGTACATATTAATATATTATACTGTGATCATCTATATTTTGTGTTAATATCAGTACATATTAATATATTATACTGTGATCATCTATATTTTGTGTTAATATCAGTACATATTAATATATTATACTGTGATCATCTATATTTTGTGTTAATATCAGTACATATTAATATATTATACTGTGATCATCTATATTTTGTGTTAATATCAGTACATATT
>NW_013870804.1:0-315 GCF_000517525.1 Limulus polyphemus
GTTCTGTTCAAGAGCCAGTGTCATCCTAACCAAATTAAACTTTTAGAATGTTTTGTTCAAGAGCCAGTGTCATCCTAACCAAATTAAACTTTTAGAATGTTCTGTTCAAGAGCCAGTGTCATCCTAACCAAATGAAACTTTTAGTATGTTCTGTTCAAGAGCCAGTGTCATCCTAACCAAATTAAACTTTTAGAATGTTTTGTTCAAGAGCCAGTATCACCCTAACCAAATGAAACTTTTAGAATGTTCTGTTCAAGAGCCAGTGTCATCCTAACCAAATGAAACGTTTAGAATGTTTTGTTCAAGAGCCAGTTT
>NW_013870805.1:0-361 GCF_000517525.1 Limulus polyphemus
GACAGTACACAGTATCTTTAAATCTTGTGTCTTTTTATTAATAGTACACAGTATTGTTAAATCGTGTGTCTTCTTATTGATAGTACACAGTATTGTTAAATATTGTGTCTTCTTATTGACAGAACACATTATTGTTAAATCTTGTGTCTTCTTATTGACAGTAACCAGTATCGTTAAATAGTGTGTCTTTTTATTGATAGTACACAGTATTGCTAAATCGTGTGAATAAGAAGACACAAGATTTAACAATACTGTGTATTGTCAATAAGAAGAGAAAGTACATAGTATCGTTAAATCTTGTGTTTTCTTATTGACAGTACACAGTATCGTTAAATCTTGTGTCTTCTTATTGACGATAGAC
>NW_013870806.1:0-312 GCF_000517525.1 Limulus polyphemus
AATGTGACTAACCAGGGAAATTATTTTTTATTAATATAAAATTATTTAATGTGACTAACCAGGGAAATGATTTCTATTAATGTGAAATTATTTAATGTGACTAACCAGGGAAATTATTTTTTTATTATTGTAAAATTATTTAATGTGACAAACCAGGGAAATTATTTTTTTATTAATGTAAAATTATTTAATGTGATTAACCAGGGAAATTATTTTTTATTAATGTAAAATTCTTTAATGTGACTAACCAAGGAAATTATTTTTATTAATGTAAAATTATTTAATGTGACTAACCAGGGAAATTATTTTTAT
>NW_013870807.1:0-341 GCF_000517525.1 Limulus polyphemus
CATATATATATACGTATATGGTAAATAAAAATTTTTGATTAAACACTTACAATGATATATTTATATATATATGTAAAAATAAAACTTCTGGTTAAATATTTACATCAATACATATTTATATGGTAAATAAAAACATCTGAGCAAACATTTGTAACGATATATATATGGTAATTAAAACTTGTGATTAAACATTTAGAACGATATATATATATATGTAAATGGTAAATAAAAACTTCTTATTAAAAATTCACAACGATGTATATATATATATATGGTAAATAAAAACTTCTGTATAAAAATTCACAACGATATGTATATAGATATGGTAGATAAAAACTTCT
>NW_013870808.1:0-643 GCF_000517525.1 Limulus polyphemus
CTTATCGCTAACATATATTAAGTAAGTTTATATATATATATATATTATCGTTAACATGTATTAAGTAAGTTTATATATATATTATCGTTAACATGTATTAAGTAGGTTTATATATATATATTATCGTTAACATGTATTAAGTAGGTTTATATATATATTATCGTTAACATATATTAAGTAAGTTTATATATATATATATATATTATCGTTAACATATATTAAGTAGATTTATATGCATATATTATAGTTAACACATATTAACTAGTTTTATATGCTTTTCCTAGAAACCTGTTCGTGATAATTTAATATTCTTGTTCCAGAATTATTGCTCTTCTATTTTTCTACAACGCTAGAAACCGGGTTTCGATACCCGTGGTGGGCAGAGCACACATTGTATAGCTTTGTGCTTAACTACAAACAAATATATTTTTCTTCTCTTTGTTTAGAAGCAATTGTCACCCTGTAGATTATTTTAGATGCTTTTAGATGTTACGAGGTTGATTCTATATCTGATTCTATATCTATTACTGCATGGCTTCTATTTCTTTGGAAACCCCTATCAGAATACGATACCAGATATCAGAGCACTTTCTTATTCGTCCCTGTAGCGTTTCTAAAGTTTCGGAATATGTGTTGTACTGGT
>NW_013870809.1:0-347 GCF_000517525.1 Limulus polyphemus
CCCTGTAAACAGCTAATACATAAGTTTAGTTACTTAAAATCAAGAAGCACGACACCGTTAATACCCTGTAAACAGCTAATACATAAGTTTAGTTACTTCTTTACTTCACATCAAGAAGCATGACACCGTTAACACCCTGTAAACACACGACACCGTTAATACCCTGTAAACAGCTAATACATAAGTTTAGTTACTTCTTTACTTCACATCAATAACCACGACACCGTTAATACCCTGTAAACAGCTAATACATAAGTTTAGTTACTTCTTTACTTCACATCAAGAAGCACGACACCGTTAACACCCTGTAAACAGCTAATACATAAGTTTAGTTACTTCTTTACTTC
>NW_013870810.1:0-205 GCF_000517525.1 Limulus polyphemus
TGGAAGGTTTTGCGTTTGTACCAGTACTTCGTTCCATTTGGACGGATCTTCTCGAAATTTTTTCAGTAACGTTCGTTGCATACTTGCGTATTTACATGCAAAATTCTAGCTTTCTATTATCATTTTTGCGACTTTTGTGGTCGTTTGATGTTACTCTTTTATTGGCTTTTCTGAAAGCGAATGTGTACTGCAGTGAAGCTTTTGG
>NW_013870811.1:0-315 GCF_000517525.1 Limulus polyphemus
TTTTTACTTGAGTGTCTTGTGGTAACCAACAAGTGTAGTCAGATCTATGAGTTTTTACTTGAGTGTCTTGTGGTAACCAACAGATGTAGTCAGATCTGTAAGTTTTATTGACTTGAGTGTCTTGTGATAACCAACAGATGTAGTCAGATCTGTAAGTTTTATTGACTTGAGTGTCTTGTGATAACCAACAGATGTAGTCAGATCTTTATTTTTTTTATTTACTTGAGTGTCTTGTGGTAACCAACAAATGTAGTCAGATCTATAAGTTTTCTAGACTGGGGTGTTTTGTGGTAACCAACAAATGTCGTCAGATCT
>NW_013870812.1:0-311 GCF_000517525.1 Limulus polyphemus
GGGGGTCTAGAAGTTGTTTATGTCTAGGACTGAGCTATTGTTTTTAGTGTAATATTTGTATATAGAATCCACTTTTCATCACCGGTGACAATTCTGTCCAAAAATGGTTTACGCGTATTACGCGCCAGAAGAGACGAAGCAACGTTCACACGTTGGAAATGATGATCATCGGAAAGTTCGTGAGGCACCCAAACATCTTCTTTATGGTGTTTTCCCATATTCCTTAGATGTAATACGTATTGTTTCATGAAAAGCTTACAATTTCAGGGCCATTTCAAGAGTGTGTTGCCTTGAGTTAGACTTAACAAGCA
>NW_013870813.1:0-430 GCF_000517525.1 Limulus polyphemus
CTTGTGTCTTTTTATTGATAGTACACAGTATTGCTAAATCGTGTGTCTTCTTATTGACAGTACACAGTATTGTTAAATATTGAGTATTCTTATTGACAGTACACAGTATTCTTAAATCTTTTGTCTTCTTATTTTTAAAATTACACAGTATCGTTAAATCTTGTGTCTTCTTATTGACAGTACACAGTATCGTTAAATCTTGTGTCTTCTTATTGACAGTACACAGTATCGTTAAATCTTGTGTCTTCCTATTGATAGTACACAGTATTGTTAAATCTCGTGTCTTCTTATTGACAGTACACAGTATTCTTAAATCTTGTGTCTTCTTATTGAAAGTACACAGTATCGTTAAATCTTGTGTCTTCTTATTGACAGTACACAGTATTGTTAAATCTTGTGTCTTCTTATTGACAGTACACAGTATCGTTAA
>NW_013870814.1:0-315 GCF_000517525.1 Limulus polyphemus
ATGATGAAGAATGTTTAACAATATAAATAAATATTCAACAAACACTAAACGATATCGGATGAAGAACGTTAACAATATAAATAAATATTCAACAAACACTAAACGATATCGGATGAAGAATGTTAACAATATAAATAAATCTTCAACAAACACTAAACGATATCGGATGAAGAACGTTAACAATATAAATAAATATTCAACAAACACTAAACGATATATGATGAAGAATGTTAACAATATAAATAAATATTCAACAAACACTAAACGATATCGGATGAAGAATGTTAACAATATAAATAAATCTTCAACAAACAC
>NW_013870815.1:0-867 GCF_000517525.1 Limulus polyphemus
GTGTACTGTCAATAAGAAGACACAAGATTTAACAATAATGTGTCCTGTCAATAAGAAGACACAAGATTTAACGATACTGTGTACTGTCAATAAGAAGACTCAAGATTTAACGATACTGTGTACTTTCAATAAGAAGACACAAGATTTAACTATACTGTCTACTGTCAATAAGAAGACACAAGATTTAACGATACTATGTACTGTCATTAAGAAGACACAATATTTAACGATATTGTGTACTTTTAATAAGAAGACACAAGATTTAACGATACTGTGTACTGTCAATAAGAAGACACGATTTAACGATACAGTATCGTTAAATCTTGCGTCTTCTTATTGACAGTACACAATATCGTTAAATCTTGTGTCTTCTTACTTACAGTACACAGTATTGTTAAATCTTGTGTCTTCTTTTTGACAGTACACAGTATCGTTAAATCTTGTGTCTTCTTATTGACACGACACATTATTGTTAAATCTTGTGTTTTCTTACTGACAGTACACATTATCGTCGAATATTGTCTCTTCTTACTGACAGTACACAGTATCGTTAAATCTTGTGTCTTCTTATTGAAAGTTCACAGTATCGTTAGATCTTGTGTCTTCTTATTAACAGTACACAGTGTCTCTTCTTATTGACAGTACACTATTCGACGATAATGTGTACTGTCAGTAAGAAAACACAAGATTTATTATTGTTCAGGACACTCAATAAGAAGAAAATCTTCTGAACGATACTGTGTACTGTCAATAAGAAGACACAAGATTTAACGATACTGTTCACTATCAATAAGGAGACACACGATTTAACGATACTGTGTACTGTCAATAAGAAATCCTAATATTCAACGATAATGTGTACTGTCA
>NW_013870816.1:0-310 GCF_000517525.1 Limulus polyphemus
GTATTTTATTGTTGTTGTTTTTTTTGTCTTCAATTATATTATAAACAAAGAAGAGCTTTAAGAATAACATCATTCAAACAGAAGTCCAACTATAAAAGACCATGTAGTCTTCTTATTATATAAACTCCACCTTTTGGATTATTTTTCTCTAGGTAACGAAAGTTCATTTTTTTAGCATTTGTAGTGAGATAATGTTTTTAGTCAATGCTACAATGTTTCAATTTTCAGAATTTCGACGAAATAAACACTGTCGGATATTTTTCTATTAATTTTGCGTCAAAAAAACACTATTTTTTTCCCTATTTTACCT
>NW_013870817.1:0-315 GCF_000517525.1 Limulus polyphemus
GAGAGGTTGGACTAACCAGGTGCCATCAAGCTGAAGTCAAGCCGACTGAAAGAGTTGATGATGATGAAGTGGAACCAAATATAGATATCAAAGCAGAACAGGAGAAATACCAAGATTTGAAGCCAATAATTGATTTTTTTAAAAGCAAGTGTTTTGCGCCCTGTTTGGGAGAAGGTGTCTAGTCTAAGCCCTGTGAAAAAGCACTATTGGGCACAATGGGACCAGTTAAAGCTTGAAGATGGTATTCTTGTCCGGAGATGGGAAACTACAGATAGGAAATTGATGACTTGGCAAACGGTTTTCCGAGAACGTTAA
>NW_013870818.1:0-315 GCF_000517525.1 Limulus polyphemus
GTGCACATCTCTACAATATATTTTCTTTAGGGTGTCATTAATAAACTTACTGGAAATAGTTTGATAAGTTTTATCACCATTGGTACAATATATATGTGTGTGTACATATATTTCATTGAAAGAATTTTTCGAGTATAAGTTACAGTTACAGAGAATTGATCTTGACTCACTGTAATGGTAGATTAGTACTATGAATATTCAGTTAACAGTTTTATAGTGCAGTTTCAAAAGCTTGATAAAGGTAATAAGGATAAAGATCCCAAAGATGTTTTATACAATTAACATCTGAATGGACCATTACAAAATGGTGATATT
>NW_013870819.1:0-310 GCF_000517525.1 Limulus polyphemus
TATGTCACGGTACTACTGTCTGAGTGAGGTTCATTAAAACTTATGTCACGGTGCTGCTGTCTGAGTGAGGTTCATCAAAACTTATGTCACGGTACTGCTGTCTGAGTGAGGTTCATTAAAACTTATGTCACGGTAGTGCAGTCTGAGTGAGGTTCATTAAAACTTATGTCACGGTACTGCTGTCTGAGTGAGGTTCATTAAAACTTATGTCACGGTACTGCTGTGTGAGTGAGGTTTATTAAAACTTATGTCACGGTACTGCTGTCTTGTCTTTCGTTAGTTGATGTCTCTTACAAATTTGAAACTCTAC
>NW_013870820.1:0-314 GCF_000517525.1 Limulus polyphemus
TATTTTAATGTTTATATGGTATTTTAACGTTTATATCCTATTTTAATGTTTATATGGTATTTTAATATTTATATGGTATTTTAATGTTTATATGGTATTTTAACGTTTATATGCTATTTTAATGTTTATATGGTATTTTAATGTTTATATGCTATTTTAATGTTTATATGGTATTTTAATGTTTATATGGTATTTTAATGTTTATATGGTATTTTAATGTTTATATGGTATTTTAACGTTTATATCCTATTTTAATGTTTATATGGTATTTTAATATTTATATGGTATTTTAATGTTTATATGGTATTTTAATT
>NW_013870821.1:0-315 GCF_000517525.1 Limulus polyphemus
TTTCTACTTTCCTTGTCTTAAAGTCAATGTGAACAAACCAAATCACTTGGGCCAATTGCTCATGACGGGCTAAATCAGGTGTGGAATCAAACAGAATACTATAGTATTTGTTTCTAGGAATTGCTGACAAATGATAATTTCGCACATGTGAAGCCATGAGATTTATAAGCTCATTTTGGATTTCAGTAGAAAGAGAGGATGTTGACGTTTGCTTGTTTTTAACACACTCTAAATGCTCTCTCGTTACTTGATCATACTTTGCTAATAACTGCAAAAGTGTCAGGAAATTTCCCGGGATTTCATTTGAGGTTATGT
>NW_013870822.1:0-738 GCF_000517525.1 Limulus polyphemus
TTTTAGAAATAGTTATTAACATTATTTTCTATTGTTCTTCTATAATTATTCTAAACTGTTATTAGATATATATATATAGTAGTCAAAGTTTTACAGAAATAGTTATTAACATTATCTTCTATTGTTCACCTATGATTATTCTACATTGTTATTAGATATATACGTAATAGTCAGAGCTTTGTACAAATAGTTTTATACATTATCTTCTATTGTTCATCTATAATTATTTTACATTGTTCTTAGATATATACGTAATAGTCAGAGCTTTGTAGAAATAATTATTAACAGTATCTTCTATTGATCATCTATAATTGAAGATAATGTTTATAACTATTTCTGTAAACTCTGACTACTATATATATATATCTAATAACAGTTTAGAATAATTATAGATGAACAATAGAAAATAATGTTAATAACTATTTCTAAAATGCTCTGACTACTATGTATATATCTAATAACAATGTAGAAAATTGTTCATCTATGATTATTCTACATTGTTATTAGATATATACGTAATAGTCAGAGCTTTGTACAAATAGTTATATACATTATCTTCTACTGTTCATCTATAATTATTCTACATTGTTATTAGGTATATACATAATAGTCAGAGTTTTGTATAAATAGTTATTAACATTATCCTCTACTGTTCATATATAATTATTCACATTGTTATTAGATATATACATAATAGTCAGAGCTTTGTAGAAATAGTTATTAACATTATTTTCTATT
>NW_013870823.1:0-316 GCF_000517525.1 Limulus polyphemus
TTGTTCTTTCGTAGGGATACTTGTGACGATACTTTTCCCTGAAACCCATCGCACACAACCATTAATATCAAGTAGTTTTGATGGAGACAAAGAACGGACTCGTTATGGAGCTGTTGAATATCAGAAGAGAATTTATTACCATTTGTCACTTCTCAGATGTTTTTACATTATATCTTTAACATAGCCTCCACTTCCTGTGTAATATTTATATAATAAAGTATCATAATATTTGTTCATCTGTAGCAGCTCTGACAAATATTTGTTTAAACCATCATAAGGTATAGTGTCTCATAAAAACAATTTATATAATAAACTA
>NW_013870824.1:0-315 GCF_000517525.1 Limulus polyphemus
CTATTTATCATGACTTATTAGAAAGAAGGAACTAGATGTAATATAAACTATTTATCATGACTTATTAGAAAGAAGGAACTAGACGTAATATAAACTATTTACCATGACTTATTAGAAACAAGGAACAAGACGTAATATAAACTATTTACCATAATTTACTAGAAAGAAGAAACTAGGCGTAATATAAACTATTTATCATGACTTATTAGAAAGAAGGAACTAGATGTAATATAAACTATTTATCATGACTTATTAGAAAGAAGGAACTAGACGTAATATAAACTATTTACCATGACTTATTAGAAAGAAGGAACT
>NW_013870825.1:0-314 GCF_000517525.1 Limulus polyphemus
TCATCGGGTTAATATCTATACTTGGTTCCCCTTCACCATCATCAACTCCGTCAGTCACTTTGACTTCAGCTTGATGGCACCTGGTTAGTTCAACCTCTCTTTTGTTGCTATGTCTGCAGTCATTTTCGCAGGATCTTCTGCTCAGTCCATCGGAATTTCCATGAGATTTTCCTTCTCTGCATTCAATATCATAATTGTACTGGTCTGTCTTCTCAAACCAACGTGCCTGTCGCCCCTCTGGGTTCTTTAGTGATCTTAACCAGCATAATACAGCATGGTCTGTTCTGATTATAAACCTGGCGCCATAGAGGTAA
>NW_013870826.1:0-315 GCF_000517525.1 Limulus polyphemus
CTAACCTGGTATCATCATCAAAAGCAGTGTTTCAAGAGAGGGAATCTAACCTGGTATCATTACCAAAAGCAGTACTTAAAGAAAGGGAATCTAACCTGGTATCATTACCAAAAGCAGTATTTGAAGACAGGGAATCTAACCTGGTATCATCATCAAAAGCAGTACTTAAAGAAAGGGAATCTAACCTGGTATCATTACCAAAAGCAGTATTTGAAGAGAGGGAATCTAACCTGGTATCATTACCAAAAGCAGTACTTAAAGAAAGGGAATCTAACCTGGTATCATTACCAAAAGCAGTATTTCAAGAGAGGGAAT
>NW_013870827.1:0-311 GCF_000517525.1 Limulus polyphemus
GTATAATGTTATGAGATTTATGATATTTAGTTTAAACATTTATGTTTTCGTGTTTTGTGTTCATTCTAGAATGAAAGAGGCATAATTTATATTTATTTCCTGTTTTTTATGTTGATTAAATTTACCGAACCCGTACAAAGATTAATTACTGAAAATAACAGATAAAATATAGTTTTTTCTTAAGAAATGTTTGATGGCTATCTTGATATCATAAAGATTTCGCAAGTGAAATTTAAAAATTTTCTGATGCATAAAAGTATTTTTAATCTTAAAATGAATATTACCATTATAGATAGGCAACATGCAAAAAA
>NW_013870828.1:0-315 GCF_000517525.1 Limulus polyphemus
GTGATACTGTGTACTATCAATAACAAGCCGAAAGATTTAACGATACTGTGTACTGTCAATAAAAAGACACAAGATTTAAAAATACTGTGTACTGTCAATAAAAAGACACAAGATTTAAAAATACTTTGTCCTGTCAATAAGAAGATACAGGATTTATAAACACTATGTACTATCGATAAGAAGACAAAAGATTTAACAATACTGTGTCCTGTCAATAAGAAGATACAGGATTTATCAATACTGTGTCCTGTCAATAAGAAGATACAGAATTTATCAATACTGTGTACTGTCAATAAGAAGACACAAGATTTTAAC
>NW_013870829.1:0-316 GCF_000517525.1 Limulus polyphemus
CAAACCTAATGGGAAAAGGATTGGAAACAGATATAAAATATTCTCAAACCTAATGGAAAAGGATTGGAAACAGGTATAAAATATTCTCAAACCTAATGGAAAAGGATTGGAAACAGGTATAAAAATATTCTCAAAACCTAATGGAAAAGGATTGGAAGCAACTATAAAATATTCTCAAACCTAATGGAAAAGGATTGGAGACAACTATAAAATATTCTCAAACCTAATGGAGAAGGATTGGAGACAGGTATAAAAATATTCTCAAACCTAATGGAAAAGGATTGGAGACAGGTATAAAAATATTCTCAA
The DNA here is from genome assembly GCF_000517525.1 of Limulus polyphemus. Taxonomy (NCBI): domain Eukaryota; kingdom Metazoa; phylum Arthropoda; class Merostomata; order Xiphosura; family Limulidae; genus Limulus; species Limulus polyphemus. The sequence goes on from NW_013870829.1 coordinate 310, forward strand.
ACCTAAT
>NW_013870830.1:0-316 GCF_000517525.1 Limulus polyphemus
CTTTTTATAACAGTTCCACATATTGCGGGTCCGAATTCCGTCACCAAAGATGCTCGCTCTTTCGGCGTTGGGGATGCTATAGCGTGACGGTCAATCCCTCTATTCGTTGGTAAAGTGTAGCTCAAGAGTTGGCGGTGAGTGGTATTGACTAGCTGCTTTCCCTATTGTCTATCACTTCAAAATTAGGGACAGCTAGCGCAGATAGCCCTCGAGTAGCTTTGCGCGAAATTCAACCAACAAACTAATAAACTCTTTCTTGTATAGCAGAGACTGCTGGAATGGGTATTAAAACTTTAATTAAAATGAAGTACAAGAA
>NW_013870831.1:0-314 GCF_000517525.1 Limulus polyphemus
CCCGTTGCCACTGCTGTAATCTCTCTTCTTGTTTATTTTGTTGTTCGAGCTGCCACTGTTGCAGGTTTTCTTGCCACTACTGTAATCTTTCTTCTTGTTTATTTTGCTGTTCGAGCTGCCACTGTTCCAGATTTTCTTGCAACTGCTGTTGTCTCTCTTCTTGTTTCTTTTCTTTTTCCTCCAACAACTGCTGTAATTTCTCTTGTTTATTTTGTTGTTCAAGCTGCCACTGTTGCATGTTTTCTTGCAACTGCTGTTGTCGCTCTTCTTGTTTCTTTTCTTTTCCTCCAACAACTGCTGTAATCTCTCTTCTT
>NW_013870832.1:0-315 GCF_000517525.1 Limulus polyphemus
CAACAGACAGTACTATTATATTTATATAAAAGTAGTTACATGGACGTACAACAGACAATACTATTATATTTATATAGAAGTAGTTATATGGACATACAACAGACAGTACTATTATATTTATATAAAAGTAGTTACATGGACGTACAACAAACAGTACTATTATATTTATATAGAATTAGTTACATGGACATACAACAGACAGTACTATTATATTTATATACAAGTAGTTACATGGACATACAACAGACAGTACTATTATATTTATATAGAAGTAGTTACATGGACATACAACAGACAGTACTATTATATTTATAT
>NW_013870833.1:0-362 GCF_000517525.1 Limulus polyphemus
GATAAGAAGACTTCACGGCTATTAATAGTTGGAATTTTGATTGAATTATTTTATTCTTAAAGTTCTTCTTTGTTTATAATATAATTGAAGACAAAAAACCAACAACACTAAAATCGACACTAACCGAAATTTTTATAACATATTATGAAATAACTATTGGGAATTTTCATAAAAGGATCTCTATTTTGAAAGTTTTACATAAAGGGCATCTTTGTATTGAAATATGAAGAAAAACAATTTTTTTCAAAATTTGTGAAAAAACATGGGCTATATCCTTTGCTTTTTGGTGAAAATATGATTTTTTTTTGAAATTGACAAAAGGGTGTTTTTGACGCAAAATTAATAGAAAATCATCCGTTAGT
>NW_013870834.1:0-315 GCF_000517525.1 Limulus polyphemus
TCAAGCCGACTGAAAGAGTTGATGATGGTGAAGTGGAACCAAATATAGATATCAAAGCAGAACAGGAGAAAGACCAAGATTTGAAGCCAATAATTGATTTTCTAAAAGCAAGTGTTTTGCGCCCTGTTTGGGAGAAGGTGTCTAGTCTAAGCCTCGTAACAAAGCACTATTGGGCACAATGGGGCCAGTTGAGGCTTGCAGATGGTATTCTTGTACGGAGATGGGAAACTACCGATGGGAAAATGACGACTTGGCAAACAGTTATACCGGGGAAGTTACGGGCAGTTGTGCTGCGTCAATCCCATGATAGTTTAA
>NW_013870835.1:0-315 GCF_000517525.1 Limulus polyphemus
CTTGGTAGCAGCCTTTACTACTGTATCGTCTCCCCTGTGTTAAAGTTGCCAGCATTGAGCTCTCTTGTGCCCAGGTTTGTTACAGTGCCAGCAAAGTCCCTCAAACCTTTCTGAAAGCTGACCTTTTCTGGCCTTGAATCCAGATGACTGTACCAATCTTAGTACCTCTGTGCTGGACTTAACGTAGGATTCAAATTCGAGAGCTCTGGCCATTGCATCCTGCATGGTAGAGGAGTGTGCTTGCTTCACTTGTATCTTAAGTTGTGGACTGTCCAAGGCATCTACGAATTGATACCCTCAGCAACAACTTTGAGG
>NW_013870836.1:0-313 GCF_000517525.1 Limulus polyphemus
AGTGAGTAATTGATCTGCAGTCAGAGAGTATTATTGAGCACGTTTGTTCTTATAGCATTTGTTTTAGCGATATTGTTGAAATTAAGTGTATCGTAAAGTTATATTCGGAAAGAATATACCCTCTACCATATACCATATACCCCTCTACCATGCAGGATGCAATGGCCAGAGCTCTCGAATTTGAATCCTACGCTAAGTCCAGCACAGAGGTACCAAGGTTGGTACAGTCATCTGGATTCAAGGCCAGAAAAGGTCAGCTTTCAGAGAAGTTTGAGGGACTTTGCTGGCACTGTAACAAACATGGGCACAAGAG
>NW_013870837.1:0-315 GCF_000517525.1 Limulus polyphemus
ATGGGGTAGTGGTAATTTCGTCGAAAAATTAAAAAGTAAGACACTATAGGATTAACGAAAAATATGATGTCCCGTGAAAAGCTAAGAAAAGTAGAACTTTCAATAACCCAGAGTATAAACAATCGAAAAAAGTTCAGTTTATTTTGTAAGAAGACGTCGTGACCCTTTAGATGTTGGGAGTTTTGTTGGATAATCTTATTTTTAAAGCTCTCCTTTTGCTTTCATGATCTGTAAGAAATAATATAGTAAAATCGAAGCTATCTAAAAATTTGATAACAGATTATGGAATAAATATTGAGAATATTGATTAGAGGA
>NW_013870838.1:0-315 GCF_000517525.1 Limulus polyphemus
ACTGAAGGCTAACCTTTGTATTTATTGGTAAGTATTTTACCATCTTATTATATCAATACACACATAAAACAATGTCTAAACATATATTTTAATCCTTATAATTGTGTAAAACTTCGTCAAAGTTCAACTTATTAAAATCTACAAAATATCATTAACGTCTCTACACTGAAGGCCAACCTTTGTATTTATTGGTAAGTATTTTACTATCTTATTATATCAATACACACATAAAACAATGTCTGAACATATATTTTAATCCTTATAATTGTGTATAGAGACTTCGTCAAAGTTCAACGTATTAAAATCTATAAAATA
>NW_013870839.1:0-315 GCF_000517525.1 Limulus polyphemus
ATCATAACTTGTTAGTTTAATGAATCAGCTGGTATAATGTATCATAACTTGTTAGTTTAATGAATCAGCTGGTATAACTTATCATAACTTGTTAGTTTAATGAATCAGCTGCTTTAACTTATCATAACTTGTTAGTTTAATGAATGAGCTGGTAAAACTTATCATAACTTGTTAGTTTAATGAATCAGCTGGTATAATGTATCATAACTTGTTAGTTTAATGAATCAGCTGGTATAATGTATCATAACTTGTTAGTTTAATGAATCGGCTGGTATAATTTATCATAACTTGTTAGTTTAATGAATCAGCTGCTTT
>NW_013870840.1:0-540 GCF_000517525.1 Limulus polyphemus
CTTTAATAGTGAGTTGGGTGACTTTTAATAGACTTTAATAGTGAGTAAGGTGACTTTTTAATAGACTTTAATAGTGAGTAGGGTGACTTTTTAATAGACTTTAATAGTGAGTAGGGTGACGTTTTAATAGTGAGTAGAGTGACTTTTTAATAGTGAGTAAGGTGACTTTTTAATATACTTTAATAGTGAGTAAGGTGACTTTTTAATAGACTTTAATAGTGAGTAGGTTGACTTTTTAATAGACTTTAATAGTGAGTAGAGTGACTTTTTAATAAACTTTAATAGTGAGTAGAGTGACTTTTTAATAAACTTTAATAGTGAGTAGGGTGACTTTTTATGTAAGAGTTGAACTGCTACGTGTTCAAACTGAAATAGTTATAGTATTGTTATTAATATTGTATGTTTTCTACGTTCTAATATTAATATAGTATTGTTCTACATTTATCAAACTGAATGACCAAGAATAGTTATCAAGAGGTTAATATTGTATGTTTTCTACGTTCTAATATTAATATTGTATGTTTTCTACGTTCTAATATT
>NW_013870841.1:0-314 GCF_000517525.1 Limulus polyphemus
AAACAAAAAAGATGGTAATCTGATGGTGCCATATTGGAGAATATGGTGGGTGGGAAGAACTTCCCAACCCAACTCCACAATCTTGTGTTGCATCAAACGTGCCACATGTGGACGTGCATTGTCGTGGAGAAGAACAATACCTTTCCGATTAACGAATGAACGGCTTGATTTAAACGTTCCAGTTGCTGACTATAGATCTTTCCATTGACAGTTCGCTGTAGATTGTGAAGTTCGAAATGGATTACTCCTTTGATGTCCCACCAAATGCAAAGCATCACTTTCTGCAGATGGACTCTAGGTTCTGGGGTCGAAAG
>NW_013870842.1:0-315 GCF_000517525.1 Limulus polyphemus
ACCATTTCTTTTGTTTCTACCAATCACCACGTGTATAACAAACCAGAATATCCGTCTCAACATTCACAATTTCTTTTGTTTCGACCAATCACCACATGCATAACACACCAGAATGTCCTTCTCAACATTCACCATTTCTTTTGTTTCGACCAATCACCACATGTATAACACACCAGAATGTCCGTCTCAACATTCACCATTTTCTTTTTGTTTCGACCAATCACCACATGCATAACACACCAGAATATCCGTCTCAACATTCACCATTTTTCTTTTTCTTTCGACCAATCACCACGTGTATAACATACCAGAATG
>NW_013870843.1:0-313 GCF_000517525.1 Limulus polyphemus
GTTCAACTCTCATTATCACGCCCGGTTTCAGTTCTCACTAGAAGCCTGGGTTCAACTATCATTATCAGCCCGGTTTCAGTTCTCATTAGAAGTCTGGGTTCAACTATCATTATCAGCCCGGTTTCAGTTCTCACTAGAAGCCTGGGTTCAACTCTCATTATCAGCCCGGTTTCAGTTCTCACTAGAAGCCTGGATTCAACTCTCATTATCAGCCCGGTTTCAGTTCTCACTAGAAGCCTGGGTTCAACTCTCATTCTTAGCCCTGTTAAGTCCACAATGATATTCGTCAGAGTGCTATGCACACGTTAAGCTT
>NW_013870844.1:0-316 GCF_000517525.1 Limulus polyphemus
GGTATAAATCAAGGACAATTACCAATAATATGGAAATCTAATAAAAAAGCATGGGTAACTAAAGCTTTGTTTGAAGAATGGTTCGTCAAGTATTTTTGTCCAATGGTTGAAGACTTTTGCCGAAGAAGAAATTTAGATTTTTTTTATTTTAGATAATGCCCATGGTCATCCCTTTGGTCTCGATTCAATGTGCAAAAATATCCAAGTGACATTTTTGCCCGCAAACACTACCTCTTTATTGCAACCAATAGACCAGGGCGTTATTGCGACATTTAAAGCATACTGAGAAAGACTTTCAAACAAGCAATTCAAGCAA
>NW_013870845.1:0-310 GCF_000517525.1 Limulus polyphemus
AGTTAAATCTTGTGTCTTCTTATTGACAGTACACAGTATCGTTAAATCTTATGTCTTCTTATTGACAGTACACAGTATCGTTAAATCTTGGGTCTTTTTACTGACAGTACACAGTATCGATAAATCTTGTGTCTTCTTTTTGACAGTACACAGTATCGTTAAATCTTGTGTCTTCTTATTGACAGTACACAGTATCGTTAAATCTTGTGTCTTCTTATTGACAGTACACAGTATCGTAAAATCTTGTGTATTCTTATTGACAGGACACATTAATGCTAGATCTTGTGTTTTCTTACTGACAGTACACATT
>NW_013870846.1:0-316 GCF_000517525.1 Limulus polyphemus
CACTAGATTTTGTTGACATTGATATGGGTCCTTTTAGTCAGTTTACCACTAGATTTTGTTGACTTTCATAACTTTGTTTTTAGGCCTTCTTAGACTAGATTTTTTCGATTGTGATAGAGGTATTTTTACTCTTTCTTACACTGTATTTTAATGACTTTCATAATGGTATTTTTAATCCTTCTTAAACTATATTTTGTCGACTGTTATAACGGTCTTTTATTCTTCCTTCCACTAGTTTTTTTTACATTGATATGGGAACTTTTAGTCAGTTTTCCACTATATTTTGTCGACTGTTATAACGGTCTTTTAGTCTTCC
>NW_013870847.1:0-318 GCF_000517525.1 Limulus polyphemus
GTTCTTTCAATAAGAAGACACAAGATTTAACGATACTGTGTAATTTCAATAAGAAGACACAAGATTTAACAATACTGTGTTCTGTCAAAAAAAGACACAAGATTTAACAATACTGTGTACTATCGATAAGAAGACACACGATTTAGCAATAATGTGTACTATCAATAAAAAGACACAAGATTTAATGATACTATGTACTGTCAATAAGAAAAACAAGATCTTACGATACTGTGTACTATCAATAAAAAGACACAAGATTTAACGATATTATGTACTGTCAATAAGAAGACACAATATTTAACGATATTGTGTACTAGG
>NW_013870848.1:0-315 GCF_000517525.1 Limulus polyphemus
CCTACGTTTATACCACAATTAGAAATGACAGCTCTATTGATACCACATTTTTATATAAACATTAATATACAAATATTAGTTATTTTACACCTGAATATGCTCATGTATCAGATGAAATGGGTTACACTGAATTTCCTTCAGTAAGAACTACATATTTTGCAAAAGCAAAATAAATTTCACACCACAAAATAAATGTTCTAAATACTCAACAGAGCATGTGAAGTCTGAGGAGAGTAATGCTTATCAACTCAACCTTTATCTATGATGTGTGAAGTCTGAGGAGAGTAATGCTTATCAACTGAACCTTTATTTATG
>NW_013870849.1:0-315 GCF_000517525.1 Limulus polyphemus
CTTGTGTGTTCTTCTTGACAGTACACAGTATTGTTAGATCTTGTGTGTTCTTATTGACAGTACACAGTATTGTTAAATCTTGTGTCTTCTTATTGATAATACACAGTATAGTTAAATCTTATGTCTTGTTATTGACAGTACACAGTATCGTTAATTCTTGTGTCTTCTTATTGATAGTACACAGTATTGCTAAATTGTGTGTATTTTTATTAAAGGTACACAGTTTTGTTAAATCTTGTGTCTTCTTATTGAAAGTACACAGTATCGTTGAATCTTGTGTCTTGTTATTGACAGTACACAGTTTTGTTAAATCTT
>NW_013870850.1:0-314 GCF_000517525.1 Limulus polyphemus
CGGTTTACCTCGCCGACCACATTTTACCCGGAAAGTCACGTCTGAGAGACGATCCACTATGTCATATGGGCCTTCCCATGGAGAAAACAACTTAGGAGACTTCCCTTTGGTCTTCCTGGGATTATACAACCATACCTTGTCTCCTGGTACAAAACTGACTTCAGTAGATCTCTTATCATAGGTTAACTTCATCGAATCAGCAGACGTTTTCAAGTTTGAACGCACTTGATGGTGGATATCATCCATCCTTTCCGATAACACTTTCACAAACTCCGACACATTCTCAGGCAATTCTTCATAAGGTGGGCGTGCTA
>NW_013870851.1:0-640 GCF_000517525.1 Limulus polyphemus
ATAAGGTAGTACAAAACCTTGTAATTAATCTGGGCGCTTTAGAAAAGGGTAAACTAGCAGGCGGTGAAGCTATTTCACTGTTTGAGTGTCTAAGAGTAAAAATCATATAAACCTATCATTTCTCTGAAATGCTTGTCCGGAATAATAACAAATTTCTATTCAAAGTATAGTCAAAATTGCATGCATTTGCCCTGAATAATTTTTCGAATTCAAATCAAAGTTACTGTGACAAAAATGTTTTAGGTTTTTTTTAATATAGCTTTTGTGTGTCACAATAGGTCAGGGTGAACGTTTTGTGTTTTCTTTTGTCAGTTCCAACATATTTACATTAGTCACTTTGGATCCCTGACTTACCGTGTTATATATAAAGTGACTAATGTAAATATGTTGGATCCCTGACTTACCGTGTTATATATAAAGTGACTAGTAAATATGTTGGATCCCTGACTTACCGTGTTATATATAAAGTAACTAATGCAAATATGTTGGATCCCTTAACCCCAAACTGCACACTTATCCAAGTTTTAAACATACGCATATGTAAAATAGACCTTTCTAGTTAGACGAGTACCATGCGAATATCCAATGCAAGATCACAACAGCAAAGTCACCAGCAATCCAACGCAAGGCTACAGCTTCT
>NW_013870852.1:0-531 GCF_000517525.1 Limulus polyphemus
AGGTCTAAAGTATACACTTGTCTTGGTTGGTTTTATTGTTGATAACATAATAGTTGTAAAACTCTAACGTACACACTTGTCTTGGTTGGTCTTATTGTTGATAACATAAAAGTTGTAAAACTCTAACGTACACACTTGTCTTGGTTGTTTTTATGGTTGATAACATAACAGTTGTAAAACTCTAACGTATACTCTTGTCTTGGTTGTTTTTATGGTTGATAACATAATAGTTGTTTAGGTCTAACGTACACACTTGTCTTGGTTGGTCTAATTGTTGATAACATAATAGTTGGTTAGGTCTAAAGTACACACTTGTCTTGGTTGGTCTTATTGTTGATAACATAATAGTTGTTTAGGTCTAACGTACACACTTGTCTTGGTTGGTCTTATTGTTGATAACATAATGTACTTTAGACCTAAACAACTATCAACAATAAGACCAACCAAGACAAGTGTGTACGTTAGACCTAAACAACTATTATGTTACACTTGTCTTGGTTGGTATTATTGTTGATAACATAATAGTTGTTT
>NW_013870853.1:0-530 GCF_000517525.1 Limulus polyphemus
CATTTTGAGAGTTAATATTAAATACTGTAGAAAAACTGTTATCACCATTTTTGAGAGTTAATATTAAACACTGTAGAAAAACTTTTAACGCCATTTTGAGAGTTAATATTAAACACTGTAGAAAATCTGTTATCGTCATTTTGAGAGTTAATATTAAATACTGTAGAAAAACTGTTATCGCCATTTTGAGAGTTAATATTAAACACTGTAGAAAAACTGTTATCGCCATTTTGAGAGTTAATATTAAACACTGTAGAAAAACTGTTATCGTCATTTTGAGAGTTAATATTAAACACTGTAGAAAAACTGTTATCGCCATTTTGAGAGTTAATATTAAACACTGTAGAAAAACTGTTATCGCCATTTTGAGAGTTAATATTAAACGGGCGACAGATATTCTCACATCAAAGTACTTTGCTGAAAACGCATGCACACTTTTGCTTGAAAAAATCAGATTTATTTACATTTTACTGCTAGTATAGTATCTATAGTGTTGACTTTACTACTAGTATAGTATCTATAGTGTTGAC
>NW_013870854.1:0-550 GCF_000517525.1 Limulus polyphemus
AGCTATTCTAATGTCTCTAGACAGCAGGTGTTCAATAACAACATGTCAACGGATACACAGCTATTCTAGTGTTTTTAGACAGCAGGTGTTCAGTAACAACACGTCAACAGATACACAGTTATTCTAGTGTTTCTAGACAGGAGGTGTTCAGTAACAACACGTCAACAGATACACAGCTATTCTAATGTTTCTAGACAGCAGGTGTTCAGTAACAACACGTCAACAGATACACAGCTATTCTAGTGTTTCTAGACAGCAGGTGTTCAGTAACAACACGTCAACAGATACACAACTATTCTAATGTTTATAGACAGGAGGTGTTCAGTAACAACACCTGTGTATCTGTTGACTATTCTAATGTTTCTAGACAGCAGGTACCTGTTGATATATTGTTACTGAACACCTCCTGTCTAGAAACACTAGAATAACTGTGTATCTGTTGACGTGTTGTTACTGAACACACAGCTATTCTAGTGTTTCTAGACAGCAGGTGTTCAGTAACAATATATCAACAGATACACATCTATTCTAGTGTTTCTAGACAGCAGGT
>NW_013870855.1:0-315 GCF_000517525.1 Limulus polyphemus
GTTTTTTCTCACTGAAGCGCTTCTGATAAGAACGAGTAATTATTCGAATTGTTCAGACACGAAAAGCTCAGAGTTATTTTGTGAACTTACATTTCAGAAGTGCAGTTTATGAGAACGGATTTTATTACCTTAAACGGCTCGTGTTTATAGATTAAATTAGTTTTTTAACTATTTTGTTCGTAATTCTGTTTAACCTTAATTTCAGACCGAAAATGCTAGAGGTGACCGTTTTAGACGCCTTAATGGGTTAAGACTTGAATCGTAAGCCTCACGGTAAATATTCATAACGTGCTGAGAAACAGAAGAATTGGTTAG
>NW_013870856.1:0-491 GCF_000517525.1 Limulus polyphemus
CACAGTATCATGTAGCACGTACATACGTGTAATAATGTAGACATTTTACAAGATACTGACATAGTGTCATTTAGCACGTACATACGTGTAATAATGTAGACATTTTACAAGATACTGACACAGTATCATTTAGCACGTACAGACCTGTAAGAACATAGACATTTTACAAGATACTGACACAGTATCATGTAGCACGTACATACGTGTAATAATGTAGACATTTTACAAGATACTGACACAGTATCATGTAGCACGTACATACGTGTAATAATGTAGACATTTTACAAGATACTGACATAGTGTCATTTAGCACGTACATACGTGTAATAATGTAGACATTTTACAAGATACTGACATAGTGTCATTTAGCACGTACATACGTGTAATAATGTAGACATTTTACAAGATACTGACACAGTATCATTTAGCACGTACATACGTGTAATAATGTAGACATTTTACAAGATACTGACATAGTGTCATTTAGCACG
>NW_013870857.1:0-315 GCF_000517525.1 Limulus polyphemus
ATACTAAAACATGTCACTATATGGAATATCAACTTAAAGACATGTCATTACATGAAACATCTTAATAAAGCCATGTCACTATATGAAAGATCAACTTAAAGATGTGTTACTACGTTAAACATCGTACTAAAATCATGTCACTACATGAAACATCTTAATAAAGCCATGTCACTACATGTAACATTATACTAAAGACATGTCACTGCATGAAACATCGTACTAAAGCCATGCCACTACATGAAATATCGTACTAAAACATGTTACTGCATGAAACATCTACTAAACACATGTTACTGCATGAAACATATACTAAAG
>NW_013870858.1:0-315 GCF_000517525.1 Limulus polyphemus
TGACGCGTTTTGTTTAATCAAGAACTCTACAGGCCGACTGAGATACAACGAACACAGTAACGGTAGGAACATTATTTATAAAGTCCATCTGTTACAACAGAACATTTAATGGTGTGAACGCATTTTACAAGTTTGTAAACCACTATTGAAATACATTAGTGTTAGGACAAGAGAATATCTTGCCATTCCTTCCATTTTATGGGGCTAATTCTTCCATGCCATTACATAATGTAAATTTCCACACTATGGTAATGCTTCACTGATCTCTGAGGCGACATTAGATATTTGTAAGATAGATGGAATAATGGACCAGAG
>NW_013870859.1:0-563 GCF_000517525.1 Limulus polyphemus
GAGTTGTATTAACGTCTATAAGGAAAGTCTGAGGTTTATATTTGAGTAATAAGTAGGGTTGTATTAATGTCTATAAGGAAAGTCTGAGGTTTATAGCTCAGTAATAAGTAGAACTGTATTAATGTCTATAAGGAAAGTCTGAGGTTTATAGCTCAGTAATAAGTAGAGTTGTATTAAGGTCTATATGGAAAGTCTGAGGTTTATAGTTCAGTAATAAGTAGAACTGTATTAATGTCTATAAGGAAAGTCTGAGGTTTATAGTTCAGTAATAAGTAGAACTGTATTAATGTCTATAAGGAAAGTCTGAGGTTTATAGTTCAGTAATAAGTAGAGTTGTATTAAGGTCTATATGGAAAGTCTGAGGTTTATAGTTCAGTAATAAGTAGGGTTGTATTAATGTCTATAAGGAAAGTCTGAGGTTTATAGTAATAAGTAGAGTTGTATTAATGTCTATAAGGAAAGTCTGAGGTTTATAGTAATAAGTAGAGTTGTATTAATGTCTATAAAGAAAGTCTGAGGTTTATAGTTCAGTAATAAGTAGGGTTGTATTAATGTCTATAAGG
>NW_013870860.1:0-314 GCF_000517525.1 Limulus polyphemus
GGAAGGAGTAATAAGGTTAAATCACAATCTTACAAACAGGTGATGATAATAAGGATAAAGAGTATGGGAGGAGTAATAAGATACTTACCATTGCAGGATAAATAAAATCTTGAATCATGTAAACTTACAAACAGATAATGATAATAAGGGGGTGGAAGGTGGAAGGAGTAATAAGATACTTATCATTGCAGGATGAATAAAATCTTGAATCACACAATCTTAAAAACAGATAGTGATAATAAGGAGGTAGGAGGTAGAAGGAGTAATAAGATACTTATCATTGCAGAATGAATAAAACCCTGAATCACACAATC
>NW_013870861.1:0-560 GCF_000517525.1 Limulus polyphemus
TTGCCTAATTCATTGTTGTTATGATTCTATGTTGTCTAATTCATTGTTGTAAGATTCTATGTTGTCTAATTCATTGTTGTAATATTCTATGTTGTCTAATTCATTGTTGTTATGATTCTATGTTGTCTAATTCATTGTTGTTATGATTCTATGCTGTCTAATTCATTGTTGTTATGATTCTATGCTGTCTAATTCATTGTTGTTATGATTCTATGCTGTCTAATTCATTGTTGTTATGATTCTATGTTGTCTAATTCATTGTTGTAAGATTCTATGCTGTCTAATTCATTGTTGTTATGATTCTATGTTGTCTAACAATGAATTAGACAGCATAGAATCATAACAATTAGACAACATAGAATCATAACAACAATGAATTAGACAGCATAGAATAACAATGAATTAGACAACATAGAATCATAACAACAATGAACATAACCAATGAATTAGACAGCATAGAATTTGTTAAGATTCTATGTTGCCTAATTCATTGTTGTTATGATTCTATGCTGTCTAATTCATTGTTGTTATGATTCTATGTGTCTAATTCATTGTTGTTA
>NW_013870862.1:0-598 GCF_000517525.1 Limulus polyphemus
TCTCTCTCTCTTTTTTCTTTCAGTCTTTCTTTCTCCCTCTCTTTGTCTTTCTCTGGTTAGACTTTACGACCAACTGACAGGTATGATAAGCTTTGCAAAATTGATGAACGTCTTGCCCCATTTTGGCCAAACGAAATATCTCATAATTTTGTCACCTGTTTTGTTGACACCTAAATGATCTCCCGTGGGGAGTTCCTGGGTAGCTTTCAATATTTCAGAAGAAGATGTGCCAGCTCCAGAGGACTGGGCTATTGTTCATTAAATCGTTGTTCCCAAAGCATGTGGTGGTCTCCATTTCCTCATAAGCACACCATTTTTGAAAAAAATAACCATTTAGTATCTTCTCCAGTTCATCTTTTGGGAGTGCGTGTTTAAATAGTGAAGTGATCTGCAAATCTTTTTCGTGTTCAGTGATCAGTTTATTTTTAGCAAATGGAACTTCACTAGGTGAATCAGATCCTTCACGTCCATCATTGTCCCTCACCGAGATATTGTCATTAGAACGATCCTTCACAAGATCCCTGTTGGGTCCAAAAAAAAGTCTGAGACAAATTTATACTATCATCCTCTGAACCCGTGCTTATAATTTGTTTTTGGC
>NW_013870863.1:0-315 GCF_000517525.1 Limulus polyphemus
TCCACTATCTATTTATAATAAAAGATCTACCAGCCACTATCATCTATATTAAAAGAGCTTCCATTCACAATCCTTCTATAATTAAAGACCCACTAGTCACTATCTATCTATACTATCAGACCTACCAGTCACTATCCATCTATAATAAAAGACCTACCAGTCACTATTCATCTATCATTAAAGACCTACCAGTCACTATCCATCTATAATAAAAGACCTACCACTCACTATCTATCTATAATAAAAGACCTACCAGTCACTATCCAATTATAATGAAAGACCTACCAGCCACTCTCCATCTATAATAAAATAACT
>NW_013870864.1:0-314 GCF_000517525.1 Limulus polyphemus
TACTGTCAATAAGAAGACACAAGATTTAACGATACTGTGTACTGTCAGTAAGAAAACACAATATTTAACAATAATGTGTCCTGTCAATAAGAAGACACAGGATTTAACGATACTGTGTACTGTCAAAAAGCACAAGATTTAACGATCCTCTGTACTGTCAATAAGAAGACACAAGATTTAACGATACTGTGTACTTTCATTAAGAATACACTAGATTTAACGATACTGTGTATTGTCAATAAGAAGACACAAGATTGAACTATACTGTGTACTGTCATTAAGAAGACCCAAAATTTATCAATACTGTGTACTGT
>NW_013870865.1:0-315 GCF_000517525.1 Limulus polyphemus
CAGGATAGGAGTTACCTTACTTGTTGTAGTAAAGGTACAGGATATGAGTTATCTTGTTCCAATAAAGGTGCAGGATAGGAGTTACCTTACTTGTTGTAGTAAAGGTACAGGATAGGAGTTATCTTACATGTTGTAGAAAAGGTGCAGAATGGGAGTTATTTTACTTGGAGTAACGGTACAGGATAGAAGTTATCTTGTTCCAATAAAGGTACAGGATAGGAGTTACCTCACTTGTTGTAGAAAAGGTGCAGAATGGGAGTTATTTTACTTGGAGTAACGGTACAGGATAGGAGTTATCTTGTTCCAATAAAGGTA
>NW_013870866.1:0-316 GCF_000517525.1 Limulus polyphemus
GGTAGATGTTTACTGGGATTCCGATACACAGATGTGCAACTAGTCCCTGATCTAAGGCAAAAGAGCGATAGAGCAACTCTTTGTAAAATCGTGAACGATCATCTATACTAGATCAGTGATTGAATTGATATTTTTTTTCTCTCAGAACAAATCTCTTTTCAATTAGACACTTTGAAAAACCAATACTGGTATCACTGAATCTAGAACTGTAGCTTCGTACTATCAGTTGTTACAAGTATAACTACGCGATTGGTCATTTTCTTAAGCATTTACAGACTGTAACATATAGAAAAAATCCACTCGGTCAGTAATAGAT
>NW_013870867.1:0-311 GCF_000517525.1 Limulus polyphemus
GAGTGATAAGAGTCCTTCCTCCAATATTTCGACGTATTTCGCAAAATTTATGTTGCCAACGCACTCCACTAAGCTCCATCTCCCACCAACCCAAACAGCTCCCCAAACCATCACGCTGAAACCACCATGCTTCACAGTTGGCTACAATCTGTTGAGCCAAAAATTTTGGTGAGGCATTCTCCAGACCCATATCCTTCCACTGTCCGAAAATTCAGCGAATCTTGATTCGTCTGAGAACAATACGGTCTTACAAAAGTTCAGAGGCTTGGTCATCATATCACTTGCCCACTTCTTTCGTCTGACTATGTTGA
>NW_013870868.1:0-315 GCF_000517525.1 Limulus polyphemus
GCAGGAGACAAAGTATGGTTGTATAATCCCAGGAAGACCAAAGGGAAGTCTCCTAAGTTGTCTTCTCCATGTGAAGGCCCACACGACATAGTGGATCGTCTCTCAGACGTGACTTTCCGGATAAAATGTGGTCGGCGAGGTAAGCCAAAAGTGGTGCATGCCAACAGGCTTTGGCGTTATCACGGTCCAGGACATTTCACTTGGGACGAAGTGGAAAACAGAACAAATGACGCTGCCGAAGACGTGCCACCTGACGAAGCCACCATCGAAGAAGAAACTCTACTCAGTTTTGAGGAAGGAAACGGTGAAGCTCTT
>NW_013870869.1:0-315 GCF_000517525.1 Limulus polyphemus
GATTGGATATGTGAGCCACTTACTACTATTTTTAGTAATTCCTTGAACCACTAGTGAATAGGTACCAGAGAATTGGAAGTTTGCTCCTGTTTTCAAGGGAGGTGATAAAAATTATCTTAGTAATTATAGACCCATTAGTCTTACATCAGTTGAGGGACAAGTTTTGGAAAGTCTGATAAAAGATGTTTTACAATGTCATTTAACAAAGTTTAGAATTTTATTGGATGGTCAAAATGGTTTCACTAAGTGAAAATTTCGTCTTACAAATCTTTAAATATTCTTTGAAAAGGTTACTGCTTATGTAGATGAGGGTAA
>NW_013870870.1:0-314 GCF_000517525.1 Limulus polyphemus
AAAAGAGATATAAATATACATATCAGCACACAACATATAACTTGACAGACATTATCAACAACTTGGGATGAGTTCTGATCAGTTGGTGATGTACTGAGATAATAGATATATATTGATGCCAGCAAACATCATAAAACTTGACAGACGTTATCAACAACTTGGGTTGAGTTCTGATCAGTTGGTGATGTACTGAGATAAGAGATATGAGTATACATACCAGCACACAACATATAACTTGGCAGACATTATCAACAACTTGGGATGAGTTCTGATCAGTTGGTGATGTACTGAGATAACAGATATACATTCATGCC
>NW_013870871.1:0-314 GCF_000517525.1 Limulus polyphemus
GATAATGAACAACATACTTCTACTGTGGTTCATATACACCAAAGTATAGTGTATCTCTTCATTATTACACACTTGACTTGCTACTGAATAAAATACTTCAGCTTTGGTTCATATACACCAAATTATAGTTTATATCCTCATTATTACACACAGTACTTCTACTGTGGTTCATATACACCAAAGTATAGTGTATCTCTTCATTATTACACACAGTACTTGCTACTGAACCTCATACTTCTACTGTGGTTCATATACACCAAAGTATAGTGTATCTCTTCATTATTACACACAGTACTTGCTACTGATAACATATC
>NW_013870872.1:0-315 GCF_000517525.1 Limulus polyphemus
GTATCATGCCACGTCCTTCTAGAAATATCCTGTTCCTTCATGAATTCTCTAGTGCTTACGAGATGTGTTAGTCTTGTATATATAAGATGGTCACAATGTGATGGAACAGTGTGTGTGTAATTGAACTGAGTATTGTTGAGGCGAGCACGTGAGACGTCCGTTGAGAATTATAGCGTTTGTTATAGCGCGACTGTTGAAATTAAGTGTATTGCAAAGTTATATTCAGAAAGAATAAACCAGTTTTATTTAAGAAAGGACTTGTGTCGCTAAAGTTTCATCGGAACGAATTTACAGAAAATTAACTAACGAACAGAG
>NW_013870873.1:0-316 GCF_000517525.1 Limulus polyphemus
AATCGTTTTAAGGGAGTTATGGAAGGTTTTGCGTTTTGTACCAGTACTTCGTCCCATTTAGACGAATCTTCTTCAAATTTCATATGAAGGTTCGTGGAAATCTTGAGAATTGACATACAAAATTCTAACTTTCTCGTATTACTATTACGATTTTTGTGGTCGCTTTATGTTTCTCTTTTATTGGCTTGCCTGTAGGCGTTTGTGTACTGAACTGAAGCTTTTGGTTACTGATTGTTTCTCGATTTCTTTTTTCCAGAGGGTCCCGAATCGATAGCTCTTCTCCAATTTTGGGATGTAGGTACACTTTATCGTTGAG
>NW_013870874.1:0-315 GCF_000517525.1 Limulus polyphemus
GGTAGAGTTGTAGTAGATGTTGAGTTGCAGTTTCGTGTTCTGTTTCTTTGGTGTAGTATTTTTGTAAACGATATCCTTTAGAATCCGTTGGTCTGTCTTATATGCAGTGGAGAATTAGTTTGTATAGTAGACTTTGAGTTGTTCAGAGGAGTTGTCGGTAGTGGTGTTTTTTTGGCAGCTGTCCAGGTATTTAAAGTGACTCCAAATTAGGTGAAAATACTTTTTGTTTACTCGAAAATAAAGAATATAAGCTGTAATCTTGTTCCTTCTTCTTAACTTTAAACCAACCATGTTCATGTACACTAAGATATTGTT
>NW_013870875.1:0-314 GCF_000517525.1 Limulus polyphemus
ATGGTTCAGAAAATTTCATTCAGGTGACTTTAGCCTTAAAAAAACTATGATGGTAGGGGCCAACATGTTGGAATTGATATTATGCTCTGAAGATGCTTATTGAGTCTAACCCAAGGCAACACACTCATGAAATGGCCCTGAAATTGCATGTCTCTCATGAAACAATACGTAAACCTCTCAGGAATATGGGAAAACCTCCGTAAAGTAGGTGTTTGGGTGCCTCACGAACTCTCCAATGACTATCGTTTCAAACGTGTGAACATTGGGTTATCTCATCTGGTGCCTAATGCACATAAACTGTTTTGGACATAATT
>NW_013870876.1:0-570 GCF_000517525.1 Limulus polyphemus
TACACAGTATACATTAAATCTTATGATTTGTTATGATAGTACACAGTATCGTTAATTTTTTGTCTTCTTATTGACAGTACACAGTATTGATAAACCCTGTATCTTCTTATTGACAGGACACAGTATTGTTAAATCTTGTGTACTGTCAATAAGAAGACACAAAATTTAACAATACTATGTAATGTCAATAAGAAGACACAAGATTTAACAATACTGAGTCCTTTCAATGGATTTATCAATACTGTATCTTCTTATTGACAGGACACAGTATTTTTAAATCTTGTGTCTTTTTGTTGACAGTACACAGTATCGTTAAATCTTTTGGCTTGTTATTGACAGTACACAGTATTGATAAATTTTTTATCTTCTTATTGACAGGACACAGTATTGTTAAATTATGTCTTCTTATTGACAGTACACAGTATTGATAAATCCTGTATCTTCTTATTGACAGGACACAGTATTGATAAATCCTGTATCTTCTTATTGACTGGACACAGTATTGTTAAATCTTGTGTCTTCTTATTGACAGTACACATTATTGATAAATCCTGTATCTTCTTATTGACA
>NW_013870877.1:0-316 GCF_000517525.1 Limulus polyphemus
ATAAGGTTTCTTTTTGTTCGTTTTCCACTAGATTTTTTTACTTTGAAAACGTGTTTTTAGTTTTCGTCCACTCGATTTTGTCACTTTCATAACTGTCTTTTTAGTCCTTCTTAGACTAAATATTTTCGACTGCGATAGAGGTATTTTTAGTCTTTGTTACACTATGTTTTAATGATTTTCATAATGGTATTTTTAATTCTTCTTAAATTATATTTTGTCGACTGTTATATAGGTCTTTTAGTCTTCATTCCACTAGATTTTGTTGACATTGATATGGGTCGTTTTAGTCAGTTTTCCACTAGATTTTGTTGAATTT
>NW_013870878.1:0-341 GCF_000517525.1 Limulus polyphemus
GTTAACTTGAAGAAAGTTAATTGTATGGTATTAGTTAACTTGAAGAAAGTTAAATGTATGTTTCTAGTTAACTTGAAGAAAGTTAATTGTATGTTATTAGTTAACTTGAAGAAAGTTACTTGCATGTTATTAGTTAACTTGTAAAAGTTACTTGCATGTTATTAGTTAACATGAAGAAAGTTAATTGTATGTTATTAGTTAACTTGAAGAAAGATAATTGTATGGTATGAGTTAACTTGAATGAAGTTAATTGTATGTTATTAGTTAACTTGAAGAAAGTTAATTCTATGTTATTAGTTAACTTGAAGAAAGTTAATTGTATGTTATTAGTTATCTTGAAG
>NW_013870879.1:0-315 GCF_000517525.1 Limulus polyphemus
ATAACCATCATACTCATCTTTTGCTTTACTTGGTAAAACTACTCCATGAACACATAGGTGTAACTCTAGTTACAGAATTTATAACCACCATACTTATCTTTAGCTTTACATGGTACAACTACTCAATGAACATCTAGGTGTAACTCTAGTTACAGAACTTATAACCACCATACTCATCTTTAGCATTACTTGGTACAACTACTCCACGAATATCTAGGTGTAACTCTAGTTACCTAATTTATAACCACCATACTCATCGTTAGCCTTACTTGGTACAACAACTCCACGAACACCTAGGTATTACTCTAGTTACTG
>NW_013870880.1:0-315 GCF_000517525.1 Limulus polyphemus
CTTGAACTCTATAATAATTTCTTTCATGAAGACATTTTTTATGCCACTATGTGGTGTTATGTATTATAATTTCGAATGATCTAAAACTGAGTTAACTTATAGTTTAAATTCAGTAGTTAAATAAATGCCGATATGTATCCAATTTATGATATTTGCTAATAAGATTGATACAAACAGTTTTATTTTTTAATACAAATATGTTTTAATACACAAACAACAATACAATTTGCAGTAACAGTTATTACAAATACTTATTACACACAATGATTTATGTACAAAAATGTTACAAACTTACAAGCAATATAAAGTCTTCTT
>NW_013870881.1:0-547 GCF_000517525.1 Limulus polyphemus
TTAAAGAAGGTGTAGCGCGTCCATACATATTATTTTGCGAGAGAAATTATATTATCTAAAATGTTTTATTTTCCAAGGGACGTTTGAGCATGATTTGTCTGTTTGTTTTAGAGCAGTCGCATTAGGTGTCCACCGCGGGAGTCGAACCCCGGATTTTAGCGTTGTAAGTCTGTAGATTTACCGCTGTCCCACCAGGGGGGGATACATGATTTCAGGTCAAAACTAAGCTTGAGTCAGTTTTAACCTAATTATTTTGTCATGTTCCAACTCATTAATTACACTCGCAAAAATTCACAAATCGTAAGAGAAGAAAAATGAAATAAATCAACTTTCATCCTTTATTTTGCGGCACCTGGTGTTAAAAAAATTCACAAATATTTAACTAATGGCCTTAAGTCTCATTATTTGTTTTTGAATTTCGCGCAAAGCTACACGACGGCTATCTGCGCTAGCCGTCCCTAATTTAGCAGTATAAGGGAAGGCAGCTAGTCATCACCACCCACCGCCAACTCTTGGGCTACTCTTTTACCAACGAATAATGGGATTG
>NW_013870882.1:0-327 GCF_000517525.1 Limulus polyphemus
ATCATATATATTAGATGCCTGACCTTGATTTTGTGTAATCCAAGATATTTTATAAGAAGACAACAACGACACCTAGATCATATATATTATATGCCAGACCTTGATTTAGTGTAATACAAGATATTTTATAAGAAGATAACAACGACACCTAGATCATATATATTAGATGCCAGACCTTGATTTAGTGTAATCCAAGATATTTTATAAGAAGACAACAACGACACCTAGATCATATATATTAGATGCCAGACCTTGATTTAGTGTAATCCAAGATATTTTATAAGAAGACAACAACGACACCTAGATCATATATATATATATATATAT
>NW_013870883.1:0-316 GCF_000517525.1 Limulus polyphemus
TAGAAACAAATACTATGGTATTCTGTTTGATTTCACACCTGATTTAGCCCATTGTGAGCAATTGGCCCAAGTGATTCTGTTTGTTGACATTGACTTTAAGACAAGAAAAGTATAAGTCAAGGAGTCATTTATTGACTTTATACAGATAAAGGAAAAAAGATGCTGCCAATATTGAGGAAACAATAAGCACAAAATTAGAAGCAGATGGAATTTTATTGAGTGATTGTTGTTCACAGTGTTATGATAATACTGCTGTCATGTCAGGTCATCTGTCAGGTGCTCAACAAAGAATTCTGAACAAAAATCCAAAAGCAGT
>NW_013870884.1:0-316 GCF_000517525.1 Limulus polyphemus
CCACCCACCGCCAACTCGTGGGCCACTCTTTTACCAACGAATAGTGGGATTGACCGTCACATTACAACGCCCTCACGGCTGAAAGGGCGAGCATGTTTGGTGGGATGGGGATTCAAACCCGCAGGTGTGAGTCGAGCGCCCATGCCAGGCCAGATAAAGTACAACAAAAAATAAATACAAGCCCATCCTATAAAAATTATATGTTTAACGTCAGGTCGTGACTGAAAAGCTTAGAAGAAGGGAGGAAATAAAAAAAAAACACGAAAAAATAAAACAAGGAAGCCTTTCTTTAGAAACCGTATATAATGGTATAACA
>NW_013870885.1:0-552 GCF_000517525.1 Limulus polyphemus
TAAACATGCGGGAGATCTGAATAACATTCTTTTCAGTACAGTTAACCAGATAAACATGCGGGAGATCTGAATAACATTCTTTTAGTATAGTTAACCAGATAAACATGCGGGTAGATCTGAATAACATTCCTTTTAGTATAGTTAACCAGATAAACATGCGGGAGATCTGAATACCATCCTTTTAGTATAGTTAACCAGATAAACATGCGGGAGATCTGAATACCATCCTTTTAGTACAGTTAACCAGATAAACACGCGGAAGATCTGAATAACATTCTTTTCAGTACAGTTAACCAGATAAACACGCGGAAGATCTGAATAACATTCTTTTTAGTACAGTTAACCAGATAAACACGCGGAAGATCTGAATAACATTCTTTTTAGTATAGTTAACCAGATAAACACGCGGAAGATCTGAATAACATTCTTTTCAGTACAGTTAACCAGATAAACACGCGGAAGATCTGAATACCATCCTTTTTAGTACAGTTAACCAGATAAACACGTGGAAGATCTGAATAACATTCCTTTTAGTACAGTTATTCAGATAAA
>NW_013870886.1:0-656 GCF_000517525.1 Limulus polyphemus
TTAAACAATAATGATCATACAAACAAAACATTGATCACCACTTATTAGTTTTATTAAACGATAATGAATATCAAACCAACATTGGTCGTTACTTATTAGTTTTATTAAACAAAAATGAACATACATACAAAACATTGATCGCTACTTATTAGTTTTATTAAACAATAATGATCATACAAACGATCATTGTTTTGTATGTATGTTCATTATTGTTTAATAAAACTAATAAGTAGCGGCCAATGTTGGTTTTTATATACATTATCGTTTAATAAGTAACGACCAATGTGTTGTTTGTAGGTTCATTATCGTTAAATAAAACTAATAACTACGATCAATGTTTTAATACTTATTAGTTTGTTAAACGATAATGAACATACAAACAACACATTGGTCGTTACTTATTAGTTTTATTAAACGATAATGAACATACCAACAACGCATTGGTCGTTGCTTATTAGTTTTATTAAACGATAATGAACATACAAACAAAACATTGATCGCTACTTATTAGTTTTATTAAACCATAATGAATATAAAGAACATTTGTCGTTACTTATTACTTTTATTAAACAATAATGAACATACAAACAACACATTTGTCGTTACTTATTAGTTTTATTAAACGATAATGAACATACAAACAAAACATTGATCGC
>NW_013870887.1:0-315 GCF_000517525.1 Limulus polyphemus
TGTGATTAGTAGGACTTGACCGTTACTTTATTTATAACACACCGACAGCACCAAAGTGTGGAGCGTGATTAGTAGGATTTGACCGTTACTTTATTTATAACACACCGACAGTACCAAAGTGTGGAGTGTGATGAGTAGGATTTGACCGTTACTTTATTTATAACACACCGACAGCACCAAAGTGTGGAGTGTGATTAGTAGGATTTGACCGTTAGTTTATTTATAACACACCGCCAGCACCAAAGTGTGGAGCGTGATTAGTAGGACTTGACCGTTACTTTATTTATAACACACCGCCAGCACCAAAGTGTGGAG
>NW_013870888.1:0-315 GCF_000517525.1 Limulus polyphemus
CCCACGTTAAGTCCAGCATGGATGTACTGATGTTGGTACAGTCATCAGGATTCAAGGCCAGAAAAGGGCAGCTTTCAGAGAGGTCTGAGGGACTTTGCTGGCACTCTAACAAACTGGGGCATAAGAGAGCTCAATGCCGGCAACTTCATCACAGGGAAGATGCCATGGCAGGAAAGGCTGCTACCCAGAAAGGTTGTTGGAACTATGGAGATCAAGGACATATGAAGATACAGTGTAAGAAGAATACTACCAATAAGTCAGTCTCGGGGAAACCAGTAGTGGTTGGTGCTGAGGGACGCCCACCAACCCCCATCG
>NW_013870889.1:0-315 GCF_000517525.1 Limulus polyphemus
GGACAAATGAAATCTGACATGTGCATTCTAGCGTTATATCACAATCTAGGTCAAAGGAAACCTTACATGTACATTCTAGCGTTATATCACAATATAGGGCAAAGGAAATCTTACACGTCCATTCTAGCGTTATATCACAATATAGGGCAAAGGAAATCTTACACGTCCATTCTAGCGTTATATCACAATCTAGTACAAAGGAAATCTTACACGTCCATTCTGCCGTTATATCACAATCTAGTACAAAGGAATTTTTACACGTCCATTCTGCCGTTATATCACAATATAGGGCAAAGGAAATCTTACACGTCCATT
>NW_013870890.1:0-409 GCF_000517525.1 Limulus polyphemus
CTAAATATTCACTAAAGGTGTTCTGTCTGTGTATTCCTCTAAATATTCACACCTCTAGTTCTGTCTGTGTATTCCTCTAAATATTCACTAAAGGTGTTCTGTTTGTGTATTCCTCTAAATATTCAGTAAATGTGTTCTGTCTGTGTATTATTCTAAATATTCACTAAAGGTGTTCTGTCTGTGTATTCCTATAAATATTCACTAGAGGTGTTCTGTTTGTGTATTCCTCTAAATATTCACTAGAGGTGTTCTGTCTGTGTATTCCTCTAAATATTCACTAGAGGTGTTCTGTCTGTGTATTCCTCTAAATATTTACTAGAGGTGTTCTGTATTCTTCTAAATATCCACCAGAGGTGTTCTGTCTGTGTATTCTTCTAAATATTCACTAGAGGTGTTCTGTCAGTGTATT
>NW_013870891.1:0-315 GCF_000517525.1 Limulus polyphemus
TTGTACACAGAATTGTTAAATCTTATGTCTTCTTATAGACACTACACAGTATTGTTAAATCTTGTGTCTTCTATTTGATAGAACACAGTATTGTTAAATCTTGTGTCTTCTTATTGACACTACACAGTATTCTTAAAACTTGTGTCTTCTTTTTGATAGAACACAGTATTGTTAAATCTTGTGGCTTGTTATTGACAGTACACAGTATTGTTAAATCTTGTGTCTTCTTATTGACGGTACACAGTATTGTTAAATCTTGTGTCTACTTATTGACAGTACACAGTATATATAAATCTTGTGTCTACTTATTGACAG
>NW_013870892.1:0-315 GCF_000517525.1 Limulus polyphemus
TACTTCAATATTTCAGATAGTATAGTACATCATTGTTTTCTACACAACCAGATACTTCAATATTTCAGATAGTATAGTACATCAGTTTTCTACACAACCAGATACCTCAATATTTCAGATAGTATAGTACATCATTGTTTTCTACACAACCAGACACCTCAATATTTCAGATAGTATAGTACATCATTGTTTTCTACACAACCAGACACCTCAATATTTCAGATAGTATAGTACATCATTGTTTTCTACACAACCAGACACCTCAATTTTTCAGATAGTATTGTACATCATTGTTTTCTACACAACCAGACACTC
>NW_013870893.1:0-313 GCF_000517525.1 Limulus polyphemus
ATACTGATAATAATTTAAATCACATCATTCTTTGCTGATAAAAGGACTCTCAATACTGATAATAATTTAAATCACGTCATTTTTTCCTGATAAAAAGGACTCTCAATACTGATAATAATTTAAATCATGTCATTCTTTCCTCATAAAAAGGACTCTCAATACTGATAATAATTTAAATCACGTCATTCTTTCCTAATAAAAAAAAGGCTCTCAATACTGATAATAATTTAAATCACATCATTCTTTCCTGATAAAAAGGACTCTCAATACTGATAATAATTTAAATCACGTCATTCTTTCCTGATAAAAAAGG
>NW_013870894.1:0-316 GCF_000517525.1 Limulus polyphemus
ATTGAGTTAATTTTTCATATAATGATTAATATAAACAAATATACCATGCAGCATGACTTAAGCTACTATATAAAAAAAATAAAAGTCACGTATATCCCATGCAGTTTTTTCCAGAAGCAATACAACCTCTATATAAAATGGCAGTTACTATAATAAGCACCACCCACATTCATATTGTAAAATCCAGAGAACAACGTTTCATCACGTTCTTTCCTTATCATCCTATGATTTGTCAAATGGGAGATACAGCAATTGGAATAATTGGTACTGAAATTGACACTTTCGACTAGGATTGGCTATAAGTTTTACAACTGAG
>NW_013870895.1:0-316 GCF_000517525.1 Limulus polyphemus
GCTTTGATTGGACGAAGAGGACACGTTTTTATTGAAGTCCAGGGGTTGCTACAAGCTGTTGAAGTTTTATGAAATTAAAGTAAAAAAAAAGTCGTCATTGTTTATATAATTTATGTATACTTAGCGTCCGTATATATAAGTATAGTTTTATAGGCTCCTGTTTACGTAGCTTATGTCTGTTGTGAGATATTAAATTCTACTTTTATTTTGCTATGATTTTGTTTACCGTTCTTTTATTGTTCCTTATATCGTTTCAACTAAACGATATGAAGTTTTAGTTAAAGTGGTAACTCACCTTCTATCTCTAGCATGTTAA
>NW_013870896.1:0-212 GCF_000517525.1 Limulus polyphemus
CCAGCTGCTACAAATATAATGCCATCTATCGTGCATGAATGCTCCAGCTGCTACAAATATAATGCCTATATATTGTGCACGATGCTCCAGCTGCTATAAATATAATGCCATCTATCGTGCATGATGCTCCAGCTGCTACAAATATAATGTCTTGGCTATCTATCATGCTTGATGCTCCAGCTGTTACAAACGTAATGCCACCTATCGTGCAC
>NW_013870897.1:0-315 GCF_000517525.1 Limulus polyphemus
CTTGTTTGAAAGTTCAAAGAAAAGATATTCAAGTACCGAAAAGTACCAATATTCAAGTACTATCATATCTACAGTAATGTTCAAATGTGCCTGCTCTGGACTGAAAGAGAGTGACCACCAGTAGGCATGATAGTTTATGGCAAATGTACAGAGTTCACGCTGATAACCTCACTATTTATTTGGCACAATAAACAAAGTATGGCGTAATGAAACATAAACTTGAAATAAAAATACATTTATGAAACAAAATTAAAATGTTTTTTTATGTACATATTGGTATACTTTGGTGACAGATTTTCTTGTAGGCAGATTTTG
>NW_013870898.1:0-584 GCF_000517525.1 Limulus polyphemus
CGATACTGTGTACTGTCAATAAGAAGACCCAAGATTTAACGATACTGTGTACTGTCAATAAGAAGACACAAGATTTAACGATACTGTGTACTTTCAATAAGAAAACACAAGATTTAACAAAACTGTGTACTGTCAATAAGAAGACACACGATTTAAAATACTGTGTACTATCAATAAAAGACACAAGATTTAACGACACTGTGTCCTGTCAATAAGAAGACACAAGATTTAAATATAATTCGTACTGTCAATAAGAATACACAATATTTAACGATACTGTGTCCTGTCAATAAGAAGACACAAGATTTAACAATACACATTATTGTTAAATCTTGTGTTTTTTTACTGACAGTACACATTATCGTTGAATATTGTGTCTTCTTATTGACAGTACATATTAAATCTTGTTTCTTCTTATTGACAGTACACAGTATCGTTAAATCTTGTGTCTTCTTATTGACAGGAACGATAGTGTGTACTGTCAATAAGAATACACAAGATTTAAAGATACTGTGTACTGTCAATAAGAAGACACAAGATTTTACGATACTGTGTACTGTCAATAAGAAGACACAAGATTTAAC
>NW_013870899.1:0-314 GCF_000517525.1 Limulus polyphemus
GTAATTTAGGACAGGCACAGTGTGAAGAAATAAGGTTATAATTACTTAAACTCGATACTGTAATGTAGAACAGGTACAGTGTGAAGAAATAAGGTTATAATTACTTAAACTTAAACTTAATACTGTAATGTAGAACAGGCACCAGTGTGAAGAAATAAGGTTATAATTACTTAAACTTATACTGTAATGTAGAACAGGCACAGTGTGAAGGAATAAGGTTATAATTACTTAAACTTAAACTCGATACTGTAATGTAGAACAGGTACAGTGTGAAGAAATAAGGTTATAATTACTTAAACTTAAACTGTAATTTA
>NW_013870900.1:0-517 GCF_000517525.1 Limulus polyphemus
GTTGAAATATAAAGAAAATCTATTTTTTTCAAAATTTGGGAAAAAACATGGGCTATAGCCTTTGGTTTTAGGTGAAAATATGAATTTTTTAGGAAAATGGAAAAGAGTGTTTTCTTGACGAAAAATTAATAGAAAAATATCCGACAGTGTTTATTTCGTCGAAATTCTGAAAATTGAAACATTGTAGCATTGACGAAAAACATTATCTCACTACAAATGCTAAAAAAATGAACTTTCGTTAACCTAGAGTAAAAATAATCAAAAAGTGGAGTTTATATGATAAGTAGACTACGTGGTCTTTTATAGTTGGACTTCTAAAAGGATGCCCTTGATGTAAGACTTTCAAAATAGAGATCCTTTTATCAAAATCTCCAATAGTTATTTCATAATCTCTTATCAAAGTTTCGGATAGTGTCGATTTTATTGTAGTTGTTTTTTTGTCTTCAATTATATTATAAACAAAGAAGAGCTTTAAGAATAACATCATTCAAACGTTGAAATATGAAGAAAATCTATT
>NW_013870901.1:0-583 GCF_000517525.1 Limulus polyphemus
AGTTACCTTGTGTTTTGAAAAGTTACATTGTGTTTGGACATACTCACTTTCGTAACGCTACACAGGTTCCGTAGTTACCCTGTGTTTTGACAGACTCACTATAGTAACGCAACACGGGTTCCGGAGTTACATTGTGTTTGGACAGACTCACTATAGTAACGCTACACAGGTTCCGTAGTTACATTGTGTTTTGACAGACTCACTATAGTAACGCTACACAGGTTCCGTAGTTACATTGTGTTTTGACAGACTCACTATAATAACGCTACCTTTGTGTTTTGAAAGACTCACTATAATAACGCTACTCAGGTTCCGTAGTTACCTTGTGTTTTGAAAGAGTCACTATAGTAACGCTACACAGGTTCCGGAGTTACATTGTGTTTGGACATGCTCACTTTCGTAACGCTATACAGGTTCCGTAGTTACCCTGTGTTTTGACAGACTCACTATAGTAACGCTACACGGGTTCCGGAGTTACATTGTGTTTGGACAGACTCACTATAGTAACGCTACACAGGTTCCGTAGTTACATTGTGTTTTGACAGACTCACTATAGTGACGCTACACAGGTTCCGTAGTTACA
>NW_013870902.1:0-315 GCF_000517525.1 Limulus polyphemus
TCCTAGGATATAGATAGGATTATCCATGTTTTAACTCTAGTTAAAAGTTCCATACATTCAGTCCTAGGATATAGATAAAACTATTCATGTTTTAACTCTGGTTAAAAGTTCCATACATTCAGTCCAAGGATATAGATAGGATTATCCATGTTTTAACTCCGGTTAAAAGTTCCATTCATTCAGGCCAAGGATATAGATAAAACTATCCATGTTTCAACTCTGGTTTAAAGTTCCATACATTCAGTTCTAGGATGCAGATAGGACTATCCATGTTTTAACTCTGGTTAAAAGTTCCATACATTCAGTCCTACGATA
>NW_013870903.1:0-315 GCF_000517525.1 Limulus polyphemus
GCTAGTGTTTCTTCTCGGATAATCAACTGCATTTACTTATAGCTAGTGTTTCAACTCGGATAATCAGCTGCGTTTACTTATAGCTAGTGTTTCAACTCGGACACTCAGCTATGTTTACTTATAACTATTTTTTCAACTCGGATAATCAGCTTGTTTACTTATAGCTTGTGTTTCTACTCGGATAATCAACTGCGTTTACTTATAGCTAGTGTTTCAACTCGGACACTCAGCTACGTTCACTTATAGCTAGTGTTTCAACTCATATACTCAGCTACGTTTGCTTATAGCTAGTGTTTCTTCTCGGATAATCAACTG
>NW_013870904.1:0-315 GCF_000517525.1 Limulus polyphemus
ATTCGCCAAAGTACAGGATAATTCTAGAAAGTAGAGAGCGTGAGAATCACATGATCCCGATGACGCAACACTATTATAGAGGAACACTAGAACAAAGTTTTTGCTAAATGAGAGATTTAGAAAGGAGACATACGAAAAGAGTAATGTTGGTTCGTCGTGTTTATTGCACTTTAATGATGTATTTCAAGAGCGTCTGTTTGTTTTATTGAATTTCATCCAAAGCCACTCAAGGGCTATTTGTGTTAGCCGTCCCTAATTTTGAAGTGATAAACTGGAGGGAAGGCAGCTAATCAACGCCACCGATCGCCAATTCTT
>NW_013870905.1:0-1383 GCF_000517525.1 Limulus polyphemus
TCAAAATTAATACAGTATCAGTTATTAGTAACTGGACGTAAAAATTACTACAGTGTCAGTTATTAGTAACTGGATGTCAGAATTACTACAGTATCAGTTATAAGTAACTGGATATCAAAATTATTACAGTGTCAGTTATTAGTAACTGGATGTCAAAATTACTACAGTTTCAGATATTAGTAACTAGATATCAGAATTATTACAGTGTCAGTTATAAGTAACTGGATATCAAAATTATTACAGTATCAGTTATTAATCCAGTTACGACACTGTATTAATTTTGATCAGTTACTAATAATTTTGTATTAATTTTGACACTCTGTAGTTATTTTGACATCCAGTTACTAATAATTGACACTGTATTAATTTTGATATCCAGTTACTAATAACTGATACTGTATTAATTTTGATATCCAGTTACTAATAACTGATACTGTATTAATTTTGATATCCAGTTAGTAATAACTGATACTGTAGTAATTTTGACATCCAGTTAGTAATAAATGACACTGTAGTAATTTTGACATCCAGTTACTAATAAATGACACTGTAGTAATTTTGACATCCAGTTACTAATAACTAATACTGACACTGTAGTAATTTTGACACCCAGTTACTAATAACTGACAGTTTTTAGTAACTGGATATCAAAATTACTACAATGTCAGTTGTTAGTAACTGGGTATCAAAATTATTACAGTGTATTAATTTTTACGTCCAGTTACGAATAACTGATACTGTATTAATTTTGATATCCAGTTACTAATAACTGACGCTGTAGTAATTTTTACGTCCAGTTACTAATAACTGACAGTGTTTACTACAGTATCAGTTATTAGTAACTGGAATAATAACTGATACTGTATTAATTTTGATATCCAGTTACTAACAATTGACACTGTAGTTATTTTGATATCCAGTTACTAATAACTGACACTGTAATAATTTCGATATCCAGTTACTAATAACTGACACTGTCATAATTTTGATATCCAGTTATTAATAACTGACACTGTAGTAATTTTGAAATCCAGTTAATAATAACTGACACTGTAATAATTTTGACATAACTGGATGTAAAAATTACTACAGTATCTGTTATTAGTAACTGGATATCAAAATTATTACAGTGTCAGTTATTAGTTACTCGATGTCAAAATTATTACAGTGTCAGTTATTAGTAACTGGATATCAAAATTACTACAGTGTCAGTTATTAGTAACTGGATGTCAAAATTACTACAGTATCAGTTATTAGTAACTGGATATCAAAATTACTACAATTTAAGTTATTAGTAACTGAGTGTCAAAATTAATACAGTATCAGTTATTAGTAACTGGATGTCAATATTACTACAGTGTCATTTATTAGTAACTGGATATC
>NW_013870906.1:0-587 GCF_000517525.1 Limulus polyphemus
GTTAAGAAGATATTCACATAGTTTGTAGCTTTTACTGACAACTAGATGTTAAGAAGATATTCACATAGTTTGTAGCTTTTACTGACAACTAGATGTTAAGAAGATTTTTACCCAGTCTGTAGCTTTTACTGACAACTAGATGTTAAGAAGATTTTTACATAGTTTGTAGCTTTTACTGACAACTAGATGTTAAGAAGATATTTACATAGTTTGTAGCTTTTACTGACAACTAGATCTTGTGAGTTTTTTTTTATTGGGTTTGTTGCTTGTAGTATCAACTGGATCTTCAGAGGCTATTTTATTTTATCCAGTTTGTAGCTTTTACTGACAACTAGATGTTAAGAAGATATTT
Source organism: Limulus polyphemus (assembly GCF_000517525.1). Lineage (NCBI taxonomy): Eukaryota > Metazoa > Arthropoda > Merostomata > Xiphosura > Limulidae > Limulus > Limulus polyphemus. The sequence goes on from NW_013870906.1 coordinate 353, forward strand.
ACCCAGTTTGTAGCTTTTACTGACAACTAGATGTTATGAAGATATTACATAGTTTGTAGCTTTTACTGACAACTAGATGTTAAGAAGATTTTTACCCAGTTTGTAGTCTTTTCTGACAGCTAGAAGTTATGAATATGTTTACCCAGTTTGTAGCTTTTACTGACAGCTAGAAGTTACGAAGATTTTTACCCAATTTGTAGCTTTTACTGACAACTAGATGTTAAGAAGATATTTA
>NW_013870907.1:0-315 GCF_000517525.1 Limulus polyphemus
ATCAATAAGAAGACACAAGATTTAACGATACTGTGTTCTGTCAATAAGAAGACACAAGATTTGACGATACTGTGTACTTTCAATAAGAAGACACAAGATTTAACAATAATGTGCTCTGTCAATAAGAAGACACAAGATTTAACGATACTGTGTACTTTCAATAAGAAGACACAAAATTTAACAATACTGTGTACTATCAATAAGAAGACACAAGATTTAACGATACTGTGTATTGTCAATAAGAAAACACAAGATTTAACGATACTATGTACTTTCAATAATAAGACACAAGATTTAACGATACTGTGTACTGTC
>NW_013870908.1:0-315 GCF_000517525.1 Limulus polyphemus
ACCTACCAGCCACTATCCATCTGTATTAAAAGACCTACCAGTTACCATCCATCTATATTAAAAGACCTACCAGTTACCATCCATCTATATTAAAGACCTACCAGCCAATATCCATATAAATGAAAGACATATCAGCCACTATCCATCTGTTTTATAAGACCTACCAGCCACTACCCATCTGTATTAAAAGACATACCAGCCACTACCCATCTATCATAAAAGACCTAACAGCGACTATCCATCTATAATAAAAGACGTACCAGTTACCATCCATCTATATTAAAAGACCTACCAGCCACTATCCATATATAATGA
>NW_013870909.1:0-335 GCF_000517525.1 Limulus polyphemus
TAATATTTGTTGATACATCGGTCTTTATGTAGTTATACCTTCATCTATACTTAATGTAATATTCGTTGATACATCGGTCTTTATGTAGTTATACCTTCATCTATACTTAATGTAATATTCGTTGATAGATCGGTCTTTATGTAGTTATACCTTCACCTATACTTAATGTAATATTCGTTGATACATCGGTCTTTATGTAGTCATACCTTCATCTGTACTTAATGTAATATTTGTTGATACATCTGTCTTTATGTAGTCATTCCTTCATCTGTACTTAATGTAATATTTGTTGATACATCGGTCTTTATGTAGTTATACCTTCATCTATACTTAAT
>NW_013870910.1:0-315 GCF_000517525.1 Limulus polyphemus
GATTCTCTTATTGCGAGAGTGATTTACTTGGTGATGATCACAATCACTTTGAGAACACACACATGAGGGTGTGTATGTTACTAAGAAAAAAAAATCAGAATTATATGAATGAAAAGTGATACACCGAAAAGGAATGTCAAAAATTAAAATTATTATGCATAACAAAAAATTGTTTCAGCTTGTACAATGAAAACCTTGATTTGAGCTTAATATGAATGGGATCAACAAACATGATGTCGCACACAGTAACAGTGGTCAAGCGATACGAGAAAAGAAACTGTTCCGACAGAATACGCACAAAACTATGATTCGAAG
>NW_013870911.1:0-550 GCF_000517525.1 Limulus polyphemus
TGATACACATACACTAAGGGAGAACAAACCAGGGAAACTTGACCTTTCATTTCAACAATGATACACATGCACCAAGGGAGAACAAACCAGGGAAACTTGACCTTTCATTTCAACAATGATACACATACATCAAGGGAGAACAAACCAGGGAAACTTGACCTTTCATTTCAACAATGATACACACACCAAGGGAGAACAAACCAGGGAAACTTGACCTTACATTTCAACTATGATACACATACAACAAGGAAGAACAAACCAGGGAAAATTGACCTTACATTTCAACTATGATACACATACAACAAGGAAGAACAAACTAGAGAAAATTGACCTTACATTTCAACTATGATACACATACACCAAGGGAGAACAAACCAGAGTAATAATTCTTGGAGATGGCTTGAATGGGTGATGAAGAAAAACTTTAGTACAAGTTTAACATAACAGCAAATTTACAACATTTCGATAAGGTTTTGTCATCATCTGGTACGAGCAGTTTACACTGACACAGATATATATATATATATATATATATATATATATATATATA
>NW_013870912.1:0-316 GCF_000517525.1 Limulus polyphemus
CTAACTTCAGCTAATTATTTTACTAGTTTTAACATAAGTTAGTCGTTTTAGATTTTAAAGACATAATTTTCATGTTCAGAAAGAAAGTATTAAAAAAATTATCTTTACACACTTAAGCGTGAAAGTCTGAATATATATATATTTCATTTTACCTAAATTGCGAGTAAAGATTCAATAGCTCTTTGCTGATTGTTTCATCATGGCTTCGTTTAAATGATTAGAAGCGTCTTCTTCACATGTAGCATAATCTCGTTTTAAGTTTTATCGATTTCTTTGAACATACTGGGGGTTTGAACCACATCCCATTCACATTCAA
>NW_013870913.1:0-315 GCF_000517525.1 Limulus polyphemus
AGATACACAACTCAGTCACTACCCGGACACATACACAGCTCAGTCACTACCCGAACACAAAATAGTTCAGGCACTACCCAGACAGAAACATAGCTCAGGCACTACCCAGAAAGATACACAGCTCCGGCACTACCCGAACACAAACATAGTTCAGGCACTACCCGGACAGATACACAGCTCAGTCACTACCCGAACACAAACATAGTTCAGGCACTACCCGGACAGATACACAGCTCCGGCACTACCCGGACACAAACATAGTTCTGGCACTACCCGGACAGAAACATAGCTCAGTCATTACCCGGACAGAAACAT
>NW_013870914.1:0-315 GCF_000517525.1 Limulus polyphemus
AAACTATAGTTACCAAATTTATAACCACCATACTCATCGTTAGCCTTACTTGGTACAACTACTCCATGAACACCTAGGTGAACTCTAGTTATCGAATGTGTAAACCCCATACTCAACTTTAGCGTATTTGGTGCAACAACTCCACGAAAACCTAGGTGTAACTATAGTTACCGAATTTATAACCATCATACTCATCTTTAGCCTTACTTGGTACCACTACTTCATAAACATTTAGTTGTAACTATAGTTACCGAATTTATAACCATCATACTGATATTTAGCCTTACTTGGTACAACTACTCCATGAACACCTAG
>NW_013870915.1:0-316 GCF_000517525.1 Limulus polyphemus
TGTTTTCCTGATTACGAGACAGATTAGCCGTTCAGAAGCAGGTTGACATCCCATAATGATCCCATCGACATAATTATAAATATTGCCATTAAACAACAAACGTAATTCTGATTAGTTTAGAAAACACACGTTCGGTTAAACCACTTTCGACATCAAAGCACAAAAAACGATAAATTAGTAGATACATAACTAAACACTTAAAGAAAGGTAAACACAAAGTGTAAATAAAAAAATATCAGTTGAAAGTTAAAAAATTCAAGAAATTTAAGAGAGAAATTGTACATAACGAAGAAGTTAGATGTGAGAGATTGTACAC
>NW_013870916.1:0-242 GCF_000517525.1 Limulus polyphemus
GGCTAGGGCACAACAGACCATACACAGCAAGTCAACTACAATCCAAAACCCAGCCATCTGGTGGGGGTAAGAAAGAGTACCATACTGTCTTCACCTCAAGTTCAAGAGTCCAGAGGGAATCAAGAACCCCCAGACCCATGAATGGGGCACATTGATATAAGAAATGGAGAAGCACATCCATGTGGGAGAGAACTAAGGTTGGATTGTGATCCAAGTCATATAATAGTTATGCAACTCTTATC
>NW_013870917.1:0-850 GCF_000517525.1 Limulus polyphemus
AAGTCACTGTCTCTTGTCTAATAACATTGCTAGTCAATTTATAAGTCACTGTCTCCAAACTAATAACATTGCCATTCAGTGTCTCCTTACTGAAAGCATTTTTAGTGACTGTACAAGTCACTGTCTCCTGACTAATAACATTGCTAGTCACTGTACAATTCAATGCCTCCAAACTAATAAAATTGTTAGTCTATGTACAAGTCACTATTTCCTGACTATCAACATTCATGTCACCGTCCAAGTCACTATCTCCTAGCTAATAATAGCGCTAGTCACTGTCTTTTTTTAATAACATTGCTAGTCACTGTCTCATGACTAAAAACATTGCTAGTCACTGTATAAGTCACTGTCTCCTGTCTAATAACATTGCTAGTCACTGTACAAGTCACTATCTCCTAGCTAATAATATTGCTAATCACTGTACAAGTCACCATCTCCTGACTATCAACATTCATGTCACTGTCCAAGTCACTATCCCCTTGCTAATAATATTGCTAGTCACTGTACTAATCACTGTCTCTTGTCTAATAACATTGCTAGTCACTGTACAAGTAACTATCATCTAACTAATAACATTACTAATCACTGTACAAGTCACTATCTCCTGACTAATAACATTGCTACTCACTGGATAAGTCACTATCTCCTGATTAATAATATTACTAGTCTCTGTAGAAGTCAATATCTCTTATTTAATAACATTGCTGGTCCCTGTCTTCTTACTAACAACATTTCTAATTAATGTACATGTCACTGTCTCTTGATTAATAACATTGCTAGTCACTGTACGAGTCACTACATCCTGCCTAATAACATAGATAGACACTGTACAGGTCATTGTCTCTTGATT
>NW_013870918.1:0-437 GCF_000517525.1 Limulus polyphemus
GAGGGGTCCAGAAAGCCCCCCACTTCCATCACTGAGAAAATAAAAATAGGCCGTCACGGATAGTGTTAAAGATTCTTTAGAAACTTTCAATTAAAAAAGTGTTTTATAATCTTTCAAGCTTAACAAAATTCAAATCTTTATTAATTTCTTCCATACGTAATACGTTAAAAAATATATTTCAAAAAAAGTAAAGTAGAAAAAACAAAAGAATAAATAAAATGGATAGTAACAGGTGAAAAACAAAGAAATGAATTATTAGAGAAAGGGGTCCTGTTATATTTGGAGCGAAAACACAAAAATTTATATTTCTTAAAAATTGGCAAGCATGAAATTGCATTAGAAAATATTTTTTCCCCAATAATTTATAAAATTTGTTAGATGATAGATCTATCATTTTTGCATTAGTTTAATACATTTTTCAAATTATTAGCATAACA
>NW_013870919.1:0-373 GCF_000517525.1 Limulus polyphemus
AAACAATTTCAGAGATTTCAGCCTCTCCTCATATGACACTCCCTCTATCCCAGGCACCATTCTAGTGACCCTTCCCTGAACCCTTTCCAACAATTCAATGTCTTTCATAAGGTAAGGAGCCTAAGACTGAATACAATACTCCAAATGTGGTCTAACCAGTGACCTGTACAATGAAATTATAACTTCTATAGACTTGTATTCAATATTTCTGTAGAAACTACCTAAAATCCTATTTGCCCTACCACTAGCAACAGCAGACTGCTTGGATGGCTTTAGTCTAATCAACTGTTACACCAAGATCCCTTTCTTTCATGACCCTTTCCTTCATTACACTTTTTAAGGTTATTCCCATTCCAAATTATACTTATAATTC
>NW_013870920.1:0-313 GCF_000517525.1 Limulus polyphemus
ATGGAACTATGATGTCATTGCCTCCTCTCCTTACGACAGCCACGCCTATTATCTAACGGTCTAACCCTAGGTTCTTTTGCATATTACATAACTGTTATTTAACCTTTACGTGTAGACTTTCTTTGTCTGTTAAGTTTCAGGTGTTGGCATCCTTTGCATATTTCGCAATAGTGATTAACATTCAGGATACATCCTTTGATCTCTGTTCACCTGGCAATCCCTCATTGAGGCAGCATCCTTCCAGAACAGGAATGCCAAATACTGCTATCATTTTTTTAAAGTTAGTTTTATTCAAAACGAAGTAAAATTAACG
>NW_013870921.1:0-315 GCF_000517525.1 Limulus polyphemus
ACTCGTTTAGTCTTTATAGATTTAATACTCCTAACTTTCAATATTATGTGTATATTTTCACAAAATTTGGCAGTCTTTCAGTTAACATTATAAATCATTCACATACAAAAAAATCATATTTTTTAATGAAGTATTTTTAATATACCAAAATATAGATTGGTCCATCAATATATTGAATATTTGTTTTGAATAGTCCGTGTGCAAAGTGATTTTTATGTTAGGATTAAAAATGCTTTTCTTCAGCTCAAAAATCTCAAATTTCATTTGTGTAATTTCTAAAACCTCCTAAATACATTTCAAATGTTTGTTTTCAGT
>NW_013870922.1:0-680 GCF_000517525.1 Limulus polyphemus
GTACACAGTATCTTTAAATCTTCTGTCTTCTTATTGACAGTACACAGTATCATTAAATCTTGTGTCTTCTTATTGACAGTACACAGTATCGTTAAATATTGTGTCTTTCTTATTGAAGTACACAGTATCGTTAAATCTTGTGTCTTCTTATTGACAGTACATAGTATCGTTAAATCTTGTGTCTTTTTATTGATAGTACACAGTATTGCTAAATCGTGTGTCTTCTTATTGACAGTACACAGTATCGTTAAATTTTGTGTCTTTTTATTGACACTACACAGTATCGTTAAATCTTGTGTCTTCTTATTGACATTGTTAAATCTTGTGTTTTCTTACTGACAGTACACATTATCGTTGAATATTGTGTCTTCTTTCAATAAAAAGACATAAGATTTAACAATACTGTGTACTGTCAATTGAATAATGTGTCCTAATGTGTACTGTCAGTAAGAAAACAGAAGATTTAACATCGTTAAATCTTGTGTGTTGTTATTGACAGTACACAGTATAGTTAAATCTTGTGTCTTCTTATTGACAGTACAAAGTATCGTTAAATCTTGTGTCTTCTTATTGACAGTACACAGTATCGTTAAATCTTGTGTCTTCTTATTGACAGTACACAGTATCGTTAAATCTTGTGTCTTCTTATTGACAGGACACAATATTGTTAAATATTGTGT
>NW_013870923.1:0-315 GCF_000517525.1 Limulus polyphemus
GTTGTAGAAAGAAAGTGAATTGTTCACATGATTCATGGTTGTCGTAACCTTTCTATGACCACTTCCATTTTGTGGCCACGCTGACACATGTATGGAAAAAGTAAACATTTGAGTTGTATGGTCAACATGCATATCGTATGAAAGCTGTCAGTAGACACTACAGTGTAGATATTATAGACTACGGTGCAGGTATTATTTATTTGCAATGTTTACTCCAACCTGAAATAGTAGGTAACAAGTAGGAATAGTGGATATCACATATTCACAAAGAAAAGGAAATGAAGTTCAGGTTACATTGAAAATATACTATAACAA
>NW_013870924.1:0-505 GCF_000517525.1 Limulus polyphemus
TATACATCTCTAGTTATCAAACTGTTAGTTATGTATATAGTGACAGTACATCACAGTGACAAAATGTGTTATACATCTCTAGTTATCAAGCTTTTACTGTTATATATATAGTGACAGTACATCACAGTGACAAAATGTGTTATACATCTCTAGTTATCAAACTGTTAGTTATGTATATAGTGACAGTACATCACAGTGACAAAATGTGTTATACATCTCTAGTTATCAAACTTTTACTGTTATGTATATAGTGACAGTACATCACAGTGACAAAATGTGTTATACATCTCTAGTTATCAAGCTTTTACTGTTATATATATAGTGACAGTACATCACAGTGACAAAATGTGTTATACATCTCTAGTTATCAAACTTTTACTGTTATGTATATAGTGACAGTACATCACAGTGACAAAATGTGTTATACATCTCTAGTTATCAAACATCAAACTTTTACTGTTATGTATATAGTGACAGTACATTGTCACTGTGAAAATGTGTTATA
>NW_013870925.1:0-809 GCF_000517525.1 Limulus polyphemus
ACTAGATCAAGTAGTGCTACAACTAGATCAAGTAGGGTTACAACTAGGTCAAGTAGTGTTACAACTAGGTCAAGCAGTGCTACAACTAGATCAAGTAGTGCTACAACTAGATCAAGTAGGGTTACAACTAGGTCAAACAGTGTTACAACTAAGTCAACCAGTGCTACAACTAGATCAAGTAGGGTTACAACTAGGTCAAGCAGTGCTACAACTAGATCAAGTAGTGCTACAACTAGATCAAGTAGGGTTACAACTAGTCAAACAGTGTTACAACTAGATCAAGTAGGGTTACAACTAGATCAAGTAGTGCTACGTTACAACTAGATCAAGTAGGGTTACAACTAGATCAAGTAGTGCTACAACTAGATCAAGTAGGGTTACAACTAGATCAAGTAGTGCTACAACTAGATCAAGTAGGGTTACAACTAAGTCAAACAGTGTTACAACTAGATCAAGTAGGGGACCTAGTTGTAACCCTACTTGATCTAGTTGTAGCACTACTTGATCTAGTTGTAAAAACAGTGTTACAACTAGATCAAGTAGGGTTACAACTAGATCAAGTAGGGTTACAACTAAGTCAACCAGTGTTACAACTAGATCAAGTAGTGCTACAACTAGATCAAGTAGGGCTACAACTAGATCAAACAGTGTTACAACTAGATCAAGTAGGGTTACAACTAGGTCAAGTAGGGCTACAACTAAGTCAAACAGTGTTACAACTAGATCAAGTAGGGTTACAACTAGATCAAGTAGGGTTACAACTAGATCAAGTAGGTGCTACAACTAGATCAAGTAGGATTACAACTAGG
>NW_013870926.1:0-314 GCF_000517525.1 Limulus polyphemus
AGACTACAGCAGTGGCAAATAGAACAAGAAAGGAAACAGGAAGAAAGTCTCCAACAGTTGCAGAAAAGTCAACAGCAACTACAGGAAAGTCAACAACAGTGGCAAGAAGTACGAATTAGATACATTAAAGGGTGATTTATTTTCTTTTACACGAGGAGGATACATTAACCATCGACTTAATCAGCCCCAGAAAATGGCAAGCCCCTCCCAGACCCCGCAGCTAAACCCTAATGCAGACATCTTCAGTCCTGTTAGAAGTCACATCCCACATATGAATGTCAGTAATAGGAGTGATCCAGTACGAAGAAAGCCAC
>NW_013870927.1:0-835 GCF_000517525.1 Limulus polyphemus
ACAACAAGATTTAACGATACTGTGTACTGTCAATAAGAAGGCAAAAGATTTAACGATACTGTGTACTGTCAATAAGAAGACACAAGATTTAACGATACTGTGTACTGTCAATAATAAAACACAAGATTTAACTATACTGTGTACTGTCCATAAGAAGACACAAGATTTAACAATACTGTGTACTCTCAATAAGAAGACACAAGATTTAACAATACTGTGTACTGTCAATAAGAAGACACAAGATTTAACGATACTGTGTTCTGTCAATAAGAAGACACAGGATTTATAAATACTGTGTACTATCAATAAGAACACACATTATCGTTAAATCTTGTGTCTTCTTACTGACAGTACACAGTATCGTTAAATCTTGTGTCTTCTTATTGACAGTACACAGTATTGTTAAATCTTTTTTTCTTACTGACAGTATACAGTACACAGTATCGTTAAATCTTGTGTCTTCTTATTGACAGTACACAGTATCGTTAAATCTTGTGTCTTCTTATTGACAGGACACATTATTGTTAAATCTTGTGTCAATAAGAAGACACAAGATTTAACAATACTGTGTACTGTCAGTAAGAAGACATAAGATTTAACTATACTGTGTACTGTCAATAAGAAGACACAAGATTTAACAATACTGTGTACTGTCAATAAGAAGACACAAGATTTATAAATACTGTGTAGTATCAATAAGAACACACAAGATTTAACGATAATGTGTACTCTCAGTAAGAAAACACAAGATTTAACGATACTGTGTACTGTCAATAAGAAGACACAAGATTTAACGTTAAATCTTGTGTCTTCTTATTGACAGTACACAGTATCG
>NW_013870928.1:0-825 GCF_000517525.1 Limulus polyphemus
CGGTAACTAGAGTTACACCTAGGTGTACGTGGAGTTGTTGTACCAAATAACGCTAACGATGAGTATGGTGGTTTTATATTCGGTAACTATAGTTACACCTAGGTGTTCGTGGAGTTGTTGTACCAAGTAACGCTAAAGATGAGTATGGTGGTTACAAATTCGGTAACTAGACTTACACCTAGGTGTTCATGGAGTTGTTGTACCAAATAACGCTAAAGATGAGTATAGTGGTTATAAATTCGGTAACTATAGTTACACCTAGGTGTTCATGGAGTAGTTGTGCCAAGTAAGGCTAAAGATGAGTATGGTCGTCATGGTACAAGAACTCCACGAACACCTAGGTGTAACTCTAGTTACCGAATTTATGACCACCATACTCGTTCTTAGCGTTATTTGGTACAACAACTCCACGTACACCTAGGTGTAACTCTAGTTACCGAATTTAAAAAACGCTAAAGATGAGAATGGTGGTTATAAATTCGGTAACTATATTTACACCTAGGTGTTCATGGAGTAGTTGTACCAAGTAAGGCTAAAGATGGGTATGATGGTTATAAATTCGGTTACTAGAGTTACACCTAGGTGTTCGTGGAGTTGTTGTACCAAGTAAGGCTAAAGATGAGTATGTTGGTTATAAATTCGGTAACTAGAGTTACACCTAAGTGTTCGTGGAGTTGTTGTACCAAATAACGCTAAAGATGAGTATGGTGGTTTGGTGGTTATAAATTCGGTAACTAGAGTTACACCTAGGTGTTTGTGGAGTGGTTTTTCCAAATAACGCTAACGATGAGTATGGTGGTTATAAATTCGGTAACTATAGTTACA
>NW_013870929.1:0-320 GCF_000517525.1 Limulus polyphemus
CTTTAACGTTGCCTATTAATATGCAGAGTTTTACCTTCCTACTGTTTGTTTTAAAGGAGTTATGGAAGGTTTATCGTTTTGTACCAGTACTTCGTTCCATTAGGACGGATCATCTCCAAATTTTGTATGAACGTTCGTTGCATACTTGCGTATTTACATGCAAAATTCTAGCCTTCTGTTTTCATTTTTGCAACTTTTGTAGTCGTTTTATGTTATTCTTTTAATAGCTTTTCTGAAAGCATATGTGTACTGCAGGGAAGCTTTTTGTTACTGATTCTTTTTCAATTTCTTGTTACCAGAGGGTCCTAAATTAATGATTA
>NW_013870930.1:0-315 GCF_000517525.1 Limulus polyphemus
ATAACATTAGCAATTGTTTGGAATTTTCTTTGAGTATCTTAATATAGAATGAGGTTGGTTTGTAATAAAACTGTGGTACTAGTATGTTTATTTCTATTCTTTATATAAATGTAATAATGAACTGACTTTTCCTAATTCTGTCTGCCTGACCGTGTATGGTTTGAAAATTTAGGACGTCCGATTAGCTAAATAATTTTGTTTGTTTTGAATTTCGCGCAAAGCTACACGAGAGCTATCTGCGCTAGCCGTCCGTAATTTAGCAGTGTAAGACTAGAGGGAAGGCAGCTAGTCAACACCACCCACCGCCAACTCTTG
>NW_013870931.1:0-315 GCF_000517525.1 Limulus polyphemus
TGACAACCTAGCAAAAAAAAAACAACAGCACTATATATAAACAGTAATCAGTCCATGTTTTTAACCTCATAACTTCTTTTCCACCCCTTTCTCGTTCTGGTGTCCAGTACTTTTCCAGCTGGATATGGTGTAAGTTTGGTCATCATATCCGCAATGTTTAGTACATCATTTATCTATTTTTGTTTGTCTTAGAGCAAAGGCGCATTGGTCTATTTTCTGTGACCACCGTGGGAATCGAACCCCGGATTTAAGTATTGTAAGTTCCTAACCTTACCGCTGACTCATTAGAAGACAGGCTCAGGTTTTGCATCACTT
>NW_013870933.1:0-315 GCF_000517525.1 Limulus polyphemus
TAGTAAGTAGTCTAACCCTAGTATGCATTGGTCTTCAATGTCAGCCAAGTATACTTTGTGTCTGTCCTTTATGCTCATGAGCTCAATTGTTACCCACACTGGTCCCCACAACCTTGCATAATGTCCTGTCACACCACAAAGCTTCCGTATGGCTTTTGGTACTTCTTTGTGATCTAGCACCTTGATACTCACAAGGGTTTGCTGAGATGCAGAATCTATGAGAAAGGTGCACTTTGGCCATCCAGCTTCCCTGTCACGTAGACACCATTTGTGCTTGGCATTTTACACTTAGTTGTTGGGACTTTACGATGGGGG
>NW_013870934.1:0-899 GCF_000517525.1 Limulus polyphemus
AATAAATCAGGTCCTCCTAACATTGGCTTTCCACCTCAGACTTACCAGTAAATCAAGTTCTCCTAACATTGATTTTCCACCTCAGACTTACCAGTAAATCAGATCCTCCTAACATTGGTTTTTCACCTCAGATTTACCAGCAAATCAGGTCCCCTAACATTAGTTTCCACTACAGACTTACCAGTAAATCAGATCCTCCTAACATTGGTTTTTCACCTCAGATTTACCAGTAAATCAAGTTCTCCTAACATTGATTTTCCACCTCAGACTTACCAGTAAATCAGATCCTCCTAACATTGGTTTTTCACCTCAGATTTACCAGCAAATCAGGTCCCCTAACATTAGTTTCCACTACAGACTTACCAGTAAATCATGTCCTCCTAGCATTGGTTTTCCAGAGCTACAGGTGAGCTATGTTAGAACAGCCTTTTCAAAGCGTTTGCAGGTTTGACTATAGGACTATCTTGTCCAAAGTCGAGTACAAGGAACTTAGAATGAAAAGAAATCAGTAAGTATGTTGGCTGTCGTTGAAATTTATGCATTGCGTAATCTTAAAGATATACGTTCGTAATGTTAATCTGATCAAAACGATTGCCCTTCCCCCTTGTTTCAGTTGCAATAAAAAAGGTCAGGTATTTTTCAATATCTTTCTTTAACTTACCCACTTTTACATTACACCTTTACAAGGATCGTCCTTTTATAGAGGATTGATACTTTTTATATCATATCTTTATATGACTAATATCTCTTTCTAACTTGGCTGTTTTTATAGATGTAAGATGGTTTGATCAGATATCACTCCTTTTTTATTTTGATTACACAGGCCTGCGAATTTAAACTTCATAAAAGTTGTTTTTGTTTTAATAACTGACTTTCCATAATGTTTGTTTGTTTGTTTG
>NW_013870935.1:0-315 GCF_000517525.1 Limulus polyphemus
TAGATAACTGTACTCCTAAACCTATAACAATACACTTATTTCATAGATAACTGTACTACCAGACCTATAACAATACACTTGTTTCATAGATAACTGTACTCCCATACCTATTACAATACACTTGTTTCTTGGATAACTGTACTCCCACACCTATAACAATACACCTGTTTCATACATAACTGTATTCCCAGACCTATAACAATCCCCTCGTTTCATAGATAACTGTACTCCCAGACCTATAACAATACACTTGTTTCATAGATAATTGTACTCTCAGACGTATAACAATACACTCGTTTCATAGATAACTGTACT
>NW_013870936.1:0-331 GCF_000517525.1 Limulus polyphemus
TTCATCTTTACTCTTAATTGGAACAATGACTCCATGAACACTTAGGCTTAACTCTGGTTACCGAATTTATAACCCCCATACTCATCTTTAGCGTTATTTGGTACAACAACTCCACGAACAGCTAGGTGTAACTCTAGTTACCGAATTTGTAACCACCATACTCATCTGTAGCGTTATTTGGTACAACAACTAAAGGAATACCTAGGTATAACTCAAGTTACAGAATTTATAACCACCCTACTCATTTTTAGCTTTACTTGGTACAACTACTCCATGAACACCTAGGAGTAACACTAGTTAAATAATTTATAACCACCATACTCATCTTTAG
>NW_013870937.1:0-385 GCF_000517525.1 Limulus polyphemus
CATTAATAGCCCTTTTACCAGCGGTAGAAGTAGGGCTGGATGTACCAGTATATATATATATACAGATAAGAAAAATAAAAACATTAATAGCACTTTTACCACTGGTAGAAGTTGGGCTGGATGTGTCAGTATATATATACAGATAAGAAAAAAAGCATTAATAGCACTTTGACCAGTGGTAGAAGTAGGGCTGGATGTGCCAGTATATATATATATATATACAGATAAGAAAAAATAAAACCATTAATAGCACTTTGACCAGTGGTAGAAGTAGGGCTGGATGTGTCAGTATTTATATACAGATAAGAAAAAAAGCATTAATAGCACTTTGACCAGTGGTAGAAGTAGGGCTGGATGTGCCAGTATATATACAGATAAGAAAAAA
>NW_013870938.1:0-415 GCF_000517525.1 Limulus polyphemus
TCTTCTTATTGACAGTACACAGTATAGTTAAATCTTGTGTCTTCTTATTGACAGTACACAGTACCGTTAAATCTTGTGTCTTCTTATTGAAAGTACACAGTATTGTTAAATCTTAGTGTCTTCTTATTGACAGTACACAGTATCGTTAAATCTTGTGTCTTTTTATTGATAGTACACAGTATCCGTTAAATCTTGTGTCTTCTTATTGACAGTACACAGTATCGTTGACACAAGATTTGTGTACTATCAATAAGAAGACACAAGATTTAACGATATTGTGTACTGTCAATAAGAAGACACAAGATTTAACAATACTGTGTACTTTCAATAAGAAGACACAAGATTTAACGGTACTGTGTACTGTCAATAAGAAGACATAAGATTTAACTATACTGTGTACTGCCAATAAGAAAGT
>NW_013870939.1:0-721 GCF_000517525.1 Limulus polyphemus
GGCTCAATTCTGGGAAGAATTGAAAAGTGGCTTCACTTCATCTATCTCATAGTGACTACAAAGCACGTTCACATCAATTGTATGTTTAGTCAATTTGTATAGATGTATATTTAGTAATGAGAGTCATTTGTGGTACCGGTTCTTCGAGTTTATTTTATGTTTTATTTATAATGAACTGCCGGTAGAAAACTTCTCAGGTGCAGATTATGACATTTTTTTATATCAACTTAGGATCATGTTATTTACAAATTAAATGTGGGGATAAGTTCAGTAAATGAATTTTAAAAACAAAAATCACAAAATTTAAATAGGATTAGCGGAAAGTCTGTGGACTAATAACACCAAAAGTCAGATTACGAATTCCCTTCTGGCATTGTGTAGTTTTGAACTTAACTTCAAACAAACAAATAAGCCACTGGCGGACAAAGAAACGGGAACTATAGAAATTATAGTACAATGCTTATATTTTAATAACTATTATTAATTAAGCAATTAATTTGGTCTAGATGTGTAGTTCTTTAGGTATTGTTAAATATGGAATTCGCCGACGTTTGTAAATATACTCACGTATTAATAACACAGGCATAGGGTGACGTTTAGTTAGAATTTATTAATCAACATTTACACACAAAACAAACATGGAAACAACATCTTACAGTATTTTTTGTTATTTAACTACCCTCATAGATGGGGCATTGCATAGAAAATGGTACAAATAAAT
>NW_013870940.1:0-543 GCF_000517525.1 Limulus polyphemus
TTGTTACGTCTCAGTTTGTTAATTGATTTTCCGTAACTTCGTTCCGACGAAACTTAAGCGACACAAGTTCTTTCTTAATAAAAACTGGTTTATTCTTTCCGAATATAACTTTACCGATACACTCAACTTCAACAATCGCATTAAACAAACGCTATAACAACGAACGTGCTCAATAATACTTCTGACTGCAGATCAATTACACACTATCTACACACACATTACCGCGTCACGTTGTCCCCCTCTTATATATACCCGACTACCCTATATCTAGTAAATACTAGAGCATTCGCCAAAGTACAGGATAGTTCTAGAAATCATGACTACTGTGACGCCACTGACTCGCTGACGCAACACTGCCCCCTCCTTAATATTGTTCGTCCCGAACAATAACCACATATGATAAATCAATAACAATAACTTAATTAAAATGTACAGAATTACAAACACAAAATTACAATTCAACAAAGTCTCTTAATTTTACGGGACGTATCTTCTTCCGTACTGGTCTCCGTCTTGTTGGCTTCTGCTTCATGTGGGGTTTAT
>NW_013870941.1:0-315 GCF_000517525.1 Limulus polyphemus
ATATCTTATGGCTTGTTATTGATAGTACACAGTATCGTTAAATCTTGTCTTCTTATTGATAGTACAAAGGATTGTTAACTCTTGTGTCTTCTTATTTACAGTACACAGTATTGTTAAATCTTTTGGCTTGTTAGTGATAGTACACCGTATCGTTAAATCTTGTCTTCTTATTGATAGTACATAGGATTGTTAAATCTTGTGTCTTTTTATTGACAGTACACAGTATTGTTAAATATTTTGTCTTCTTTTTGACAGTACACAGTTTCGTTAAATCTTGTGGCTTGTTATTGACAGTACACAGTATCGTTAAATCTT
>NW_013870942.1:0-315 GCF_000517525.1 Limulus polyphemus
TACAGCTCAGTTAGTTGCGTTACCATATGTTGTATTGCATGATGTTTGTATAGATTAATTTCTAGTATAGATGTTTATGACAATAAAACTAACATGGCTGTCTAGTAACACAGTATAGTGTATACAGCTCAGCTCAGTTGTGTTACCATATGTTGTATTGCAAGCTGTTTGTATAGATTAATTTCTAGTATAGATGTTTATGACAATAAAACTAACATGGCTGTCTAGTAACACAGTATAGTGTATATAGCTCAGTTAGTTGCGTTACCATATGTTGTATTGCATGATGTTTGTATAGATTAATTTCTAGTATAA
>NW_013870943.1:0-429 GCF_000517525.1 Limulus polyphemus
AATCTTGTGTCTTCTCATTGAGAGTACACATTATTGTTAAATCTGGTGTCTTCTTATTAACAGTACACATTGTTAAATGTTTTGTCTTCTTAATGATAGTACACAGTATTGTTAAATCTTGTATCTTCTTTTTGATAGTACACGGTATTGTTAAATCTTGTGTCTTCTTTTTGACACTACACAGTATTGTTAAATCTTGTGTCTTCTTATTGATACTACACAGTATTGTTAAATCTTGAGTCTTCTTTTTGATAGTACACAGTATCGTTAAATCTTGTCTATTAAAAACAGTACACAGTATCGTTAAATATTGTGGCTTTTTATTCACAGTACACAGTATTGTTAAATGTTGTGTCTTCTTATTGACAGTACACAGTATCGTTAAATCCTGTGTACTATCACTGACAAGCCACACTATCGTTAAATCTT
>NW_013870944.1:0-314 GCF_000517525.1 Limulus polyphemus
AACAGTAACATTATCGTTGAATATTGTGTCGATCTTATTGACAGTACACAGTATCGTTAAATTTTGTGTCTTCTTATTGACAGTACACAGTATCGTTAAATCTTGTGTCTTCTTACTGACAGTACACAGTATCGTTAAATCTTGTGTCTTCTTATTCACAGAACACATTATTGTTAAATCTTGTGTCTTCTTATGACAGTACACATTATCGTCGAATATTGTCTCTTCTTACTGACAATACACAGTATCGTTAAATCTTGTGTCTTCTTATTGACAGTACACAGTATCGTTAAATCTTGTGTCTTCTTATTGAC
>NW_013870945.1:0-308 GCF_000517525.1 Limulus polyphemus
GAATGGTGTACAAACTGATCCTGATAAGGTGAAAGCAGTGCATGACTGGCCAACACCAGACAATGTGGGAGAGCTAAGAAGTTTCTTGGGACTTTGTACTTACTACCGCAAATTTGTGAAGGACTTTGCAACTATAGCTGCTCCACTACATGATTTGACTAAAAAAAGGCCAAAAGTTTGAATAGACAGTTTCTTGTCAGCATTCTTTCAAGACGTTGAAGGAAAAATTGGCCTCTGCTCCACTTTTAAGGCTTCCAGATACCTCACAGCCGTACATACTGGATTGTGACGCTAGTAATGTCGGAATT
>NW_013870946.1:0-314 GCF_000517525.1 Limulus polyphemus
GGTCTTTTGTTCTTTTATGTAGTGCGTCACTAGTCTTCTGGTAAGATATTCTAGACACGCCTTGAACTGTAGGCATGGAGTTATTTTGTGGTTGGAACTATCTTGCTGTTTTACGTCACCACACGCGTCTTGTAATTGAACAACCTTGGTATTTCTGACATTATTAGAGGAAAATAACAACAACAAAAGTACTGTTACGTCATCGAGATCACATGACTACAGTGACGCCACGTTTCTAGAACTATCCCGTATCTTGGCGAATGCTCTAGTATTTGCTAGATATAGGGTAGTTTGGTATATATAAGAGGGGACAA
>NW_013870947.1:0-315 GCF_000517525.1 Limulus polyphemus
AGCAACAACATTATTATTGAAGTATACAATGGATACAAAATACGAGTTAAAACACAACAACAACATTATTATTGAAGTACACAATGGATACACAATATGAGTTATAAACAACAACAACATTATTATTGAAGTATACAATGGATACACAATACGAGTTGCAAACAACAACATTATTATTGAAGTATACAGTGGATACACAATACGAGTTAAAACACAACAACAACATTATTATTGAAGTACACAGTGGATACACACTACGAGTTAAAACAACAACAACATTATATTGAAGTATACAATGGATACACAATACGAGTT
>NW_013870948.1:0-331 GCF_000517525.1 Limulus polyphemus
CGATATACTCCAGTCAACACTACACAATCTAATTAGTACATCATGTACGATATACTCCAGTCAGCAATACACAACCTAATTAGTACATCATGTACGATATACTCCAGTCAACAATACACAGTCTAATTAGTACATCATCTACGACGATATACTCCAGTCAACACTACACAATCTAATTAGTACATCATATACGATATACTCCAGTCAACACTACACGATCTAATTAGTGCATCATGTACGATATACTCCAGTCAGCAATACACAATCTAATTAGTACAGGTACGATATACTCCAGTCAACACTACACAATACTAATATACTCCAGTCAACA
>NW_013870949.1:0-625 GCF_000517525.1 Limulus polyphemus
TACACAGTATCATTAAATCTTATGACTTGTTATAATAGTATACAGTATCGTTAAATCTTGTGTCTTCTTATTGACAGTACACAGTATTGATAAATTCTTTATCTTCTTATTGACAGGATACAATATTGTTAAATTTTGTATCTTCTTATTGACAGTACACAGTATTGATAAATCATGTATCTTCTTATTGACAGGACACAGTATTAAGAAATCCTGTATTTTCTTATTGACAGGACACAGTATTGTTAAATCTTGTGTCTTCTAATTGACAGTACCGAGTGTTGATAAATCCTGTATCTTCTTATTGACAGGACAGTACTGTCAATAAAAAGACACAAGATTTAAAAATACTGATCAATACTGTGTACTGTAAATAAGGAGACAAAGGATTTAACGATACTGTGTACTATCATAACAAGTCATAAGATTTAATGATACTGTGTACTATCAATAACAAGCCACAAGATTTAACGATACTGTTATAACAATACTGTGTCCTGTCAATAAGAAGATACAGGATTTATCAGTACTGTATACTGTCAATAAGGAGACATAATTTTCTTGTGTCTTCTTATTGACAGTACACAGAATCGATAAATCCTGTATCTTCTTGATTGACAGGACA
>NW_013870950.1:0-313 GCF_000517525.1 Limulus polyphemus
ATCTAACAAGACGGAGACCAGTACGGAAGAAGATACGTCCCGTAAAATTAAGAGACTTTGTTGAATTGTAATTTTGTGATTGTAATTCTGTACATTTAATTAAGTTATTGTTAATTGTTATTGGTTTATTGTAAGTGGTTATTGTTCGGGACGAACAATATTAAGGAGGAGCAGTGTTGCGTCAGCGAGGTCACATGACTAGTGTGACGCCACGTTTCTAGAACTATCCTGTACCTTGGCGAATGCTCTAGCATTTACTAGATATAGGGTAGTCTGGTATATAAACGAGGGTGACAACGTGACAGAGTAATGT
>NW_013870951.1:0-1439 GCF_000517525.1 Limulus polyphemus
GACCATTATTATATTATACAAAATCTTGAGGAGTCAGGACTAAAAATACCGTTATCAATATCGAAAAAATCTAGTTTAAAAAGGATTAAAAAGACCATTATAAAAGTTATTAACTATAGTAAAAGAAATTCTCAAATGACCGTTATCAAAGTCGAAAACATCTAGTCTGTTGCCTTTGAAAACGGGTTTTTAGTTTTTCTTCTACTAGATTTTGTCGACGTTCATAAATGTATTTTTAAGCCTTCATAGTCGACTGTTATAACGATCTTTTAGTCCTCTTTCAATTAGATTTTGTTGAATTTTATAAGGGTAATCTTAGTCCGATTTCCACTAGATTTCCACTATATTTTGTAGAAAACATCTAGTCTATGAAGGTTTAAAAATACATTTATGAACGTCGACAAAATCTAGTAGAAGAAAAACTAAAAACCCCTTTTCAAAGGCAACAAAATCTAGTGGAAATCGGACTAAAATTACCCTTATAAATCTCAACAAAATCTAGTGGAAAGAGGACTAAAAGATCGTTATAACAGTCGACAAAATATAGTGGTAGAAGGGCTAAAAATACCGTTATCAATATCGAAAAAATATAGTTTAAAAAAATTTTTTATACTATAGTTAATAACTTTTATAATGGTCTTTTTAATCCTTTTTAAACTATATTTTTTCGATATTGATAACGGTATCAAATGACCGTTATCAAAGTCGAAAACATCTAGTCTATGAAGGCTTAAAAATACATTTATGAACGTCGACAAAATCTAGTAGAAGAAAAACTAAAAACCCCTTTTAGTCCGTTATCCACCAGATTTTGTTGACTTAAAGAAAATGATTTTTTGTCTTTCTACCACGATATTTTGTCGGCTGTTATAACGATCTTTTAGTCCTCTTTCCACTAGATTTTGTTGAGATTTATAAGGGTAATTTTAGTCCGTTTTCCACTAGATTTTGTTGCCTTTGAAAACGGGTTTTTAGATTTCCTTCTACTAGATTTTGTCGACGTTCATAACTGTCTTTTTAGGCCTTCATAGCCTAGATTTTCGATTCTGATAACGGTATTTTTAGCCCTTTTCCCACTTGATTTGTTTGCCTTTGAAAACAGTAAGATTTTGTAAAATTTAATAATGGTCTTTTTAGTCCTTCTACCACTATATTTTGTTGACTGTTATAACGGTCTTTTAGTCCTCTTTCCACTAGATTTGTTGACATTTATAAGGGTTTAACGGTCAGTTGAGCCTTTCTTATACTATATTTAATAACTTTTATAATGGTCTTTTCAATCCTTTTTGTACTAGATTTTGTCGATATTGATAACGGTATTTTTAGTCCTGACTCCCCCAAATTCGAAAACATCTAGTCTATGAAGGCCTCAAAAGACAGTTATGAAAGTCTACAAAATCTAGTAGAAGAAAAACTAAAATCTTTTTTTCAAAGTCAAG
>NW_013870952.1:0-314 GCF_000517525.1 Limulus polyphemus
ACTCTCATCCAACTAGTATGTCACAGCTAACAATATCATACTTCATTGATACTCTCATCCAACTAGCATGTCACAGCTAACAATATCATACTTCAGTGATACTCTCATCCAACTAGTATGTCACAACTAACAATATCACACTTCATTTATACTCTCTTCCAAGTAGTATTTCACATCTAACAATATCATACTTCATTGATACTCTCTTCCAACTAGTATGTCACAACTAACAATATCATACTTCATTGATACTCTCATCCAACTAGTATGTCACAACTAACAATATCATATTTCATTGATACTCTCATCCAACT
>NW_013870953.1:0-476 GCF_000517525.1 Limulus polyphemus
ACGATACTGTGTACTGTCAATAAGAAGACACAAGATTTAACGATACTATGTACTGTCAATAAGAAGATACTAGATTTAACAAAACTGTTTACTGTCAATAAGTAGACACATGATTTAACAATACTGTGTACTATCAATAAAAAGACACAAGATTTAACGATACTGTGTACTGTCAATAAGAAGACACAAGATTTAACGATACTGTGTACTGTCAATAAGAAGACACAAGATTTAACGATACTGTGTACTGTCAATAAGAAGACACAAGATTTAACGATACTGTGTACTGTCAATAAGAAGACACAAGATTTAACGATCGTTAAATCTTGTGTCTTCTTATTGACAGTACACAGTATAAATGTGTACTTTCAATAAGAACACACAAGATTTAACGATACTGTGTACTGTCAATAAGAAGACACAATATTCAACGATAACGTGTACTGTCAGTAAGAAAACACAAGATTTAACGATAC
>NW_013870954.1:0-315 GCF_000517525.1 Limulus polyphemus
CACAAGATAAACTATAGTTTATAACACCACTGAACAACATAAGTTAAACTATAGTTTTTGACACCACTGAACAATACAAATTAATAGATTGTATACTCTCATATTTCAGAACAACACAGGTTAAACTATAGTTTTTAACACCACCGAATAATACAAGTTAATAGATTGTAAACTTCCAGAACAACACAAGTTAAAATATAGTTTTTAACACCACTGAACAATACAAGTTAACAGATTGTATACTTCCTAAAGAACACAAGTTAAACTATTGTTTTTAACACCACTGAACAATACAAGACATTGTATACTCTCATA
>NW_013870955.1:0-313 GCF_000517525.1 Limulus polyphemus
CACCAGCGGTGATCTTCGTTAGTTAACTACATTTGAAACTTTAATTTGTAATCAATTTAAAACTAGCTGGAATACCCGTCCCCTGGACGGATGTTATGTAAATTCATTATTAATGAAAGGTTATCTTTGGATATGAAAAGTTGCTTCCCTTATATGTAATTGTAAAAGACGCCCAGAAAACCTGGAAATGCAAAATTGAAAATCTGTATGGACCTAATTACAACCTGTAATTCTAAGGTCCATAGAAGGTCTGGTGAAGATCCATTCACACCATGCGTAGTATTTATATAGATACATACAACAGACAGTACTA
>NW_013870956.1:0-861 GCF_000517525.1 Limulus polyphemus
GACTGTGTTGGATCCATAACATCATCCAATGGTGGAACAACTGCGTTGGATCCATAACATCATCCAATGGTGGAACAAGTTTGCTGGATCCATAACACCATCCAATGGTGGAACAACTGTGTTGGATCCATAACATCATCCAATGGTGGAACAAGTGTGTTGGATCCATAACATCATCCAATGGTGGAACAACTGCGTTGGATCCATAACACCATCCAATGGTGGAACAACTGTGTTGGATCCATAACACCATCCAATGGTGGAACTACTATGTGTTGGATCCATAACACCATCCAATGGTGGAACAAGTATGCTAACACAGTTGTTCCACCATTGGATGGTGTTATGGATCCAGCAAACTTGTTCCACCATTGGATGTGTTATGGATCCAACACAGTTGTTCCACCATTGGATGGTGTTATGGATCCAGCATACTTGTTCCACCATTGGATGATGTTATGGATCGGATCCATAACATCATCCAATGGTGGAACAACTGTGTTGGATCCATAACACCATCCAATGGTGGAACAACTGTGTTGGATCCATAACATTATCCAATGGTGGAACAAGTGTGCTAGATCCATAACATCATCCAATGGTGGAACAAGTGTGCTGGATCCATAACACCATCCAATGGTGGAACAAGTATGCTGGATCCATAACACCATCCAATGGTGGAACAAGTGTGCTGGATCCATAACACCATCCAATGGTGGAACAACTGTGCTGGAGTCATAACATTATCCAATGGTGGAACAAGTATGCTGGATCCATAACACCATCCAATGGTGGAACAACTGTGTTGGATCCATAACATCATCCAATGGTGGAACAACTGTGCTGGAGCCATAACATTAT
>NW_013870957.1:0-315 GCF_000517525.1 Limulus polyphemus
CCTCTGAATAGTGGGTGACCCAACGGGTCACGGGTGGTCTAGTATTTAATATTTGTATTAGATTGACCTATAAGCCAAGCCTGACTAACAATACAGAAGTTACAATGACGAGGTGCATGTGCACTCATGTTACTGTATCCAATTATATAAAACTGACTGTTAGTCTTTACAAAGTGACCTGCCTTGGCTGTGTTTTAGTAGACTAGTATTTTGTAAACTACAGTCACATTTCAATTAATATACATTATATATGTATACAGATTATTGCTATTTAGAAATAAGTTCTTAAACTTATTTTTTTAAAACACAGAACAG
>NW_013870958.1:0-315 GCF_000517525.1 Limulus polyphemus
GCGTTTTGTCTGGTTTTATTGGGTCATTTTTCGTTTTTTACTTAACACTTCGCTCCCTTTAGATGGATCTTCCCCAAATTTGGCATGAAGGTTTGTTGGGTGCATGCAGAGATACATGCAGAGTTGCGATTTCACATTATGCGTTTTGCTGGTTTTATGGGTATTTTTCGTTTTTTACTAACACTTCGCTCCCTGTAGATGTACCTTCACCAAATCTGGTATGAAGGTTTGTTGGGTCCATGCGGAGATACATACAAACTTGCGGTTTCACATTTTTGTGTTTTGCAGTTTTTATGGACATTTTCTACAATTACG
>NW_013870959.1:0-341 GCF_000517525.1 Limulus polyphemus
CAGCGTGAACATGTCTTTGGAATTGGCTTCTAGTTGTGGGTGCTTTTTGGCATGAGCGGCTTGAAAAGTGGCAACCGGTGTTTCTGCTCTAAAGTGAAAAAAGAAGTAGAAAACACCATGAAGTGAGAATATGTTCAGTAGTAAATTTGAAAGCTGTTACAATCTTGACGTTGCTGGTCGGTTTCACCAGGCTTGCAATCGCTTCCACCCACTGTCCTAGGAAAGACAGAGAATCGGAACAGATTAATGTATTTCTTAGAAGAGAACCTTTGCACTCCAACCATAAAGGGGATGCCAAAGGTATACAAACCAAGGATACCCATGCGCCTATAATATCAGGC
>NW_013870960.1:0-311 GCF_000517525.1 Limulus polyphemus
GTCAGCGGTTCGGTCACTCAAAGACATCTTGTCGTGGTTCTGTGATGTATGCTCGTTGTGGTGGCAAGGACCATGACTCCTACGAGTGCAGGAGAAAGAGGTTCAGCATTTGAAGACTCTAAATAACATCTCTTATCCTGAGGCTCAGAAGCTATTGTTCCCTCCTACATCGCGGACATATGCCTCTGCACTACACTCCACTGCTACAGTGGGAGTGCAGACGGATTTTTCAGTGCCTCCATCCGAGTCTTTTTCACGCCATGTGCAGGGTCTTCTGCCCTCCATGGATAATAGAGTTGATCAGTCTACAT
>NW_013870961.1:0-315 GCF_000517525.1 Limulus polyphemus
AAAACTGTCCGAGCTGAAGATGACTCCCACTTTGCCAAAATTTATATTTGTGTCCCCTAGTCCTACTATACTCATTGTTAAATATAAAAAAGATGATACATCAACACTATCAATTCCCTTTACAATCTTAAACACCTCAATCAGATCCTCCAACTCTTATTTTTTCAAGAGAAAACAATTTGAGAGATTTCAGCCTCTCGTCGTTTGACAACCCTCCATCCCAGGCACCATTCTAGTAATCCTTCTCTGAACCCTTTCCAACAATTCAATGTCCTTCCTAAGATAAGGAGCCTAAGACTGTGGCATAACCGGTGA
>NW_013870962.1:0-824 GCF_000517525.1 Limulus polyphemus
TTTCTTATTGATAGTACACATTATTGTTAAATATTGTGTCTTCTTATTGACAGTAAACAGTATTATTAAATCTTGTGTCTTCTTATCGACAGTACTCATTATTGTTAAATCTTGTGTCTTCTTATTGACAGTACACATTATCGTTAAATCTTGTGTCTTCTTATTGACAGAACACAGTATCGTTAAATCTTGTGGCTTGTTAGTGATAGTACACAGTATTGTTATATCTTGTGTCTTGTTATTGATAGTACACAGTATTGTTAAATATTGTGTCTTATTATTGAGAGTACACAGTATCGTTAAATCTCGTGTCATCTTATTGATAGTACACAGTATTGTTAAATATTGTGTCTTAAGAATTTACAAGATTTAACAATACTGTGTATTGTCAATAAGAAGACACAAGATTTAACGATACTGTGTACTGTCAATAAGAAGACACAAGATTTAACAATAATGTGTACTGTCGATAAGAAGACACAAGATTTAATAATACTGGGTACCGTCGATAAGAAGACACAAGATTTAACAATATTGTGTACTATCAATAAGAAAACACAAGATTTAACAATACTGGCTACTGTCCATAAGGTCTTCTTATTGACAATACACAGTATTGTTAAATCTTTTGTCTTTTTATTCACAGTACACAGTATCGTTAAATCTTGTGTCTTCTTATTCACAGAATACAGTATTGTTAAATACTTGTGTTCTTCTTATTGACAGTACACAGTATCGTTAAATCTTGTGTCTTCTTATTGACAGTACACAGTATGTTAAATCTTGTGTCTTCTTATTGACAGTATAACAGTATCGTAAAATTT
>NW_013870963.1:0-316 GCF_000517525.1 Limulus polyphemus
GATGAGTAGGGTGGTTTTAAATTATATAACTAGAATTACACCTAGGGGTTCATGGAGCAGTTGTACCAAGTAAGGCTAAAGACTAGTATGTTGGTTATAAATTCAGTAACTAGAGTTACACATAGGTGTTCATGGAGTAGTTGTACCAAGTAAGGCTAAAGATGAGTTTGGTGTTTATAAATTCTGTAATTAGAGTTACACCTAGGTGTTTGTGGAGTAGTTGTACCAAGTAAGGCTAAAGATGTGTATGGTGGTTATAAATTCTGTAACTTGAGTCACACCTAGGTGTTCGTTGAGTTGTTGTACCAAATAACCC
>NW_013870964.1:0-316 GCF_000517525.1 Limulus polyphemus
TGTAGAAGGACTAAAAAGACCGTTATGAAATTTTACAAAATCTTGCGAAGTCAGGACTAGAAATACCGTTATCAATATCGACAAAATATAGTTTAAAAAGGATTAAAAAGACCATTATAAAACTTATTGAATATAGTATAAGAAAGGCTCAAATAACCGTTATCAAAGTCGAAAACATCCAGTCTATGAAGGCCTAAAGAGACAGTTATCAACGTCGACAAAATCTAGTAGAAGGAAAACTAAAAACCCGTTTTCAAATGCAACAAAATCTAGTGGAAATCGGACTAAAATTACCGTTACTAAAAGTCGAAAAAAT
>NW_013870965.1:0-784 GCF_000517525.1 Limulus polyphemus
AAAACTAGAAAGTTAGAATTTTGTATGTAGATGCTCAAGGTTTCCACGAACCTTCATATTAAATTTGAAAAGATTCGTCTAGATGGGACGAAGTAACCTTCCTACTATTCGTTTTAAGGGAGTTATGGAAGTTTTAGCGTTTTGTGCTTTTGGCTTGCCTAAAGGCGTATGTGTACTGCAGTGAAGCTTTTGGTTACTGATTGTTTCTCGATTTCTTGTTTCCAGAGGGTCCCGAATTTATAGTTCTTTTCCAATTTTGGGATGTAGGTACACTTTATCGTTGAGCAGTTACATGCATAGTTTCAGAATCTTCGTCAAATTTCATATGAAGGTTCGTGGTAACCTTGAGCATTTACATACAAAATTCTAACTTTCTAGTATTACTATTACGATTTTTGTGGTCGCTTTATGTTTCTCTTTTATATTCTTGCCTCAAGGCGTTTGTGTACTGAATTGAAGCTTTTGGTTAGTCTAAATGGGACGAAGTACCGGTACAAAACGAAAAACCTTCCATAACTCACTTAAAACGAATAGTAGGAAGGTGAAAGTCTGCATGTAACTGCGCAACGATAAAATGTACCTACATACCAAATTTCGTGAAGAACTATCAATTCAGGACCCTCTGGTAACAAGTAATCGAGAAACAATCAGTAACCAAAAACTTCACTACAGTAGACATATGCTTTCAGGCAAACCAATAAAAGAGTAACATAAAACAACCACCAAACTCGTAATAGTAATACTAGAAAGTTAGAATTTTGTATGTAAATGCTCAAGATTTCCC
>NW_013870966.1:0-485 GCF_000517525.1 Limulus polyphemus
GGTATAGGTAGTTTGATACCAAATAATGTTTATAGTCAATAATATATTTATACAGATGTTGGAGGTGGTTTGATACCAAACAATGTTTATAGTCACTAAATATCTTGATACAGATGTTGTAGGTGGTTTTATACCACTAAATATCTTTATACAGATGTTGTAGGTAGTTTGATACCAAACAATGTTTAGAGTTTATAATATTTTTATACAGGTGTTGTACGCATTTTGATACAAACAATGTTTATAGTCACTAAATATCTTGATACAGATGTTGTAGAAGGTTTGATACCACTAAATATCTTTATACAGATGGTATAGGTAGTTTGATACCAAACAATGTTTATAGTCAATAATATCTTTATACATATGTTGCTGGTAGTTTGATACCAAAAAATGTTTATAGTCACTAAATATCTTGATACAGATGTTGTAGGTGGTTTGATACCACTAAATATCTTTATACAGATGTTGTAGGTAGTTTGATA
>NW_013870967.1:0-344 GCF_000517525.1 Limulus polyphemus
GCCCACTTCTTTCATCTGACTATGTTGGCAGGTCTTAATAAGGGCTTCCGTCTAGCTGCTCTGCAACGATAACCCAATCTGTGAATAATTCGTTGAGCAGATTTTGGGCTCATCCCACCAACTTTGGCCACTTCTGCAGTCGTTAATCTGGGATCCATTTCGATGCCCTTTTTTGTCCTCTCCGATGGCCCAGGACGACCCGGACGCTGCTCAGTTGTTTCCTTGCTGTGTTTCCTGAACTGTGCTATGATTCTGTTATCTTTCGAAAGTGGGATACCCAAATTCTGCGAAATTTGCTGCTGACTTTTAACTAGGATTTCATGTTTATATATGTACATAAAAAC
>NW_013870968.1:0-315 GCF_000517525.1 Limulus polyphemus
ATGTCTGCATTAGGGTTTAACTGCTGGGTCTGGAAGGGGCTTCCCATTGTCTGTGGCTGATTAGGTCCATGGCTAATATATCCTCCCTGTGTAAAATACAGTAAATCATCCTTTAATGTATTTAATTCACTTTGAAATTTACTAATCTTTTCCATTTGTGTGTACTGGCTTTCTCTCAACTGTTAAAGTCTTTTTTCCTGTTTCTTTCCTTGTTCCAGTAGCCACTGGTGCTGGTTTTCCTGCCATTGCTGTAGTCTCTCTTCTTGTTTCTTTTCTGGTTCTTCGTGTTTCTTTTGCTGTTCTTGTATTGCTGTC
>NW_013870969.1:0-315 GCF_000517525.1 Limulus polyphemus
TAAGAGTAAAGGTCAACATGAAATAAGAATATAAGAGTAAAGGTCAGCATGAAATAAAAATATAAGAGTAAAGGTCAATATGAAATAAGAATATAAGAGTAAAGGTCAGCATGAAACAAGAATATAATAGTAAAGGTCAGCATGAAATAAGAATATAAGAGTAAAGGTCAGCATGAAATAAGAATATAATAGTAAAGGTCAGCATGAAATAAGAATGTAAGAGTAAAGGTCAGCATGAAACAAGAATATAATAGTAAAGGTCAGCATGAAATAAGAATATAAGAGTAAAGGTCAGCATGAAATAAGAATATAACA
>NW_013870970.1:0-315 GCF_000517525.1 Limulus polyphemus
CCTGTCACACCACAGAGCTTCTGTTCAACTTCTGGTACTCCTTTGTTATCCAGCACCTTGATGCTCACAAGGGTCCGCTGAGATGCAGAATCTATGACAAAGTTGCACCTTTGGCCATCCAGCTTCCCTGTCACGTAGATACTATGTGTACTTGCCATTTTACACTTAGCTGTTGGGACTTTCACGATGGAGGTTGGTGGGCGTCCCTTAGCACCAACCACTACTGGTTTCCCGAAGCTGACTTATTGGTGGTATTTTTCTTACACTGGCTCCTCAGATATCCTTGCTCCCCACAGTTATAACAGCCTTTTTTGG
>NW_013870971.1:0-689 GCF_000517525.1 Limulus polyphemus
TTTGTTTATGTTCTAGTTTTATCAACTTATTAGTTATAGTCAGTCTAAAAACTTACTCCCTTTCTTTTAGCTGCTGTTGTAGATTTTGGTTTTGTTTCTGTTCTAGTTTTATCAACTGATTAGTTATAGTCAGTAAAAACTTACTCCCTTTCTTTTAGCTGCTGTTGTAGGTTTTGGTTTTGTTTCTGTTGCTTTCTCACATTTTCTCGAAGCCTTGTAACATCCTGGTTCGAATTTCCCTCAACTGTTTGGTTATGAACTGTAAAAATTCAATTTAATTATCAGATTCTAACTTTTACAATTTTTTTATATCGTCTTAGGCTACAGTTGATTCTAATGTCAGGCACTCTCTTACTACACAACTACCTACAAGTAATGGTTACAGATTTGCTGTTAGCTGGGTTTTACTACACAACTACAAATAATGGTTACAGATTTGTTGTTAGCTGGGTTTTACTACACAACTACAAATAATGGTTACAGATTTGTTGTTAGCTGGGTTTTACTACACAACTACAAATAATGGTTACAGATTTGTTATCTGTGATTTACTACTACAAGTAATGGTTACAGATTTACTTGTAGGTAGTTGTGTAGTAAAACCCAGCTAACAGCAAATCTGTAACCGTTACTTGTAGTTGTGTAGTAAAACCCAGCTAACAACAAATCTGAAATGGTTACAGATATGT
>NW_013870972.1:0-314 GCF_000517525.1 Limulus polyphemus
AAATTGGTCACTGTTATGGGTACTATTTGATGACCTGCCACAAGTGACCTTCCAATCTTCACATCTGTTGGCCTAGATGGGTCTTCCACAAGCATCGGGCTTCCTTGGGATGTTCTTTTATTCTGTACCAAGTTATCTTCTCTGACATAGGGTGTATTGTAGTTGATTTAAGTGCTGTGACATGCAGATCAACACTTACCAGAATTTGGCCTTTGTTGTTCCCAAATGTCATTTTATCAAAATTAACTTCACAGTAAGTAGTCCAACCCTAGTATGCATTGGTCTTCAATGTCAGCCAAGTATACTTTGTGTCT
>NW_013870973.1:0-316 GCF_000517525.1 Limulus polyphemus
TACATTTGTTTAATGTTTTTCTTTGACACTGGTATGTTACTACCTGTTTAAATGTTGTTAATATCTATTGTTGTTTAATGTTGGTCTTTAACATTGGTATGTTACTACCTGTTTGAATGTCGTTAATATCTACTGTTGTTTAATGTTGGCCTTTAACACTGGTATGTTACTACCTGTTTAAATGTCGTTAATATATACTGTTGTTTAATATTGGTCTTTGACACTGGTATGTTACTACCTGTTTAAATGTCGTTAATATCTACTGTTGTTTAATGTTGGTTTTTGTACCACTGGTATGTTACTACCTGCTTAAATG
>NW_013870974.1:0-316 GCF_000517525.1 Limulus polyphemus
CAACTAAGTTAACTATTTTAGGGTTTTCCATCCTTTTGGACAACGAAGTTAACTATTTTAGGTTTTTCTCTCCTTTTGGACAACTAAGTTAACTATTTTAGGATTTTCCATCCTTTCTAACAACGAAGTTAACTGTTCTAAGGTCTTCCATCCTTTCCAACAACTAAGTTAAATAAAGAAGCTAATATGGCATTGAGAATTTATTTTGTGGTATTTTTCTCATCTGTCGCCTACACAGCTACTTTTAATTGTCATAGTTTTGATGATCCTAAAGCTAAAATTGTAGAATGTATTTCGTGTGTCATATTGCAGAATG
>NW_013870975.1:0-315 GCF_000517525.1 Limulus polyphemus
GGGAAAGTAGTTAGCCAACAGCAACCACCGTCAACTCTTGTCTCTTGGACTATTCTAATCAACTAGAGGGAAAGCAGTTAGCCAACAGCAACCACTGTCAACTCTTGTCTCTTGAACTAATCTAATCAACTAGAGGGAAAGCAGTTAGCCAACAGCAACCACTGTCAATTCTTGTTTCTTGGACTACTCTAATCAACTAGAGGGAAAGCAGCTAGCCAACAGCAACCACTGTCAACTCTTGTCTCTTGAACTAGTCTAATCAACTAGAGGAAAAGCAGCTAGCCAACAGCAACCACTGTCAACTCTTGCCTCTTG
>NW_013870976.1:0-315 GCF_000517525.1 Limulus polyphemus
GTTCATGGAGTAATTGTACCAAGTAAGGCTAAAGATGAGTATGGTGGTTATAAATTCGTATCCATAGTTGCACCTAGGTGTTCCTGAAGTAGCTGTACCAAGTAAGGCTAAAGATGAGTATGGTAATAAATTCGGAAACTAGAGTTACACATAGGTGTTCATGGAGTAGTTGTACCAAGAAAGGCTAAAGATGAGTATGGTGGTTGGAAATTCGGTAACTATAGTTACACCTAGGTATTTATGGAGTAGTTGTACCAAGTAAGGATAAAGATTAGTAAGGTGGTTATAAATTCGGTATGTATAGTTATATCTAGG
>NW_013870977.1:0-315 GCF_000517525.1 Limulus polyphemus
ATAATAAAATACTCTAGATTAACACACATATTATAATAACATACTCTAGATTTACACACATATTATAATAACATACTCTAGATTTACACACATATTAAAAACAATACTCTAGACTTACACACATATTATAATAATATACTCTAGATTTACACACATATTATAAACAATACTCTAGATTAACACACATATTATAATAACATATTCTAGATTAACACACATATGATAATAATGTACTCTAGACTAACACACATATTATAATAACATACTCTATATTTACACACATATTATAATAACATACTCTATATTTACGCACAT
>NW_013870978.1:0-315 GCF_000517525.1 Limulus polyphemus
ATTCTTTTTATAATATCATACCTTGCTTACTAAGTATCAGCTGTGGTTGTTCTTTTAATATTGTACCTTGGTTACTAAGTGTTAACACTGGTTGTTCTTCTAATAACATACTTTGGTTACTAAGTGTTAACTGTTATTGCTCTTCTAATATTGTACCTTAGTTAATAAGTGTTAACAGTTATTGTTCTTCTAATACTTTACCTTAGTTACTAAGTTTTAATAGTGATTGTTCTTCTAATATTGTACCTTGATTACTAAGCGTTAACAGTGATATGTGTTCTAATATTGTACCTTGATTACTAATTATCAACAATT
>NW_013870979.1:0-315 GCF_000517525.1 Limulus polyphemus
CTAAGGATGAGTATGGTTGTTATAAATTCTGTAACTAGAGTTACAACTAGGTGTTCATGGAGTAGTTGTCCAAGTAAGGCTAAAGATGAGTAAGGTGGTTATAAATTTGGTAACAAGAGTTACACCTTCGTGTTCGTGGAGTTGTTGTACCAAATAACGCTAAAGATGAGTATGGGGTTACACATTCGGTAACTAGAGTTACACCTAGGTATTTTTGTAGTAGTTGTACCAAGTAAGGCTAAAATGAGTATAGTGGTTATAAATTCTGTAACTAGAGTTACACCTAGGTGTTCATGGAGTAGTTGTACCAAGTAA
>NW_013870980.1:0-740 GCF_000517525.1 Limulus polyphemus
ATGTACAAGTGTTCATATAGAAAACAACAGATATCTACAAGTGTTCATATAGAAAACAACAGATATGTGCACGTGTTCATGTAAAAACAATAGACATGTACAAGTTTTCATATAGAAAACAACAGATATGTGCACGTGTTCATGTAAAAACAATAGACATGTACAAGTTTTCATATAGAAAACAACAGATATGTGCATGTGTTCATATAGAAAACAACAGATATGTGCACGTGTTCATGTAAAAACAATAGACATGTACAAGTTTTCATATAGAAAACAACAGATATGTGCACGTGTACATATAGAAAACAACAGATATGTACAAGTGTTCATATAGAAAACAACAGATATGTGCATGTGTTCATGTAAAAACAATAGACATGTACAAGTTTTCATATAGAAAACAACAGATATGTGCAAGTGTTCATGTAAAAACAATAGACATGTACAAGTTTTCATATAGAAAACAACAGATATGTGCACGTGTTCATATAAAAAACAACAGATATGTACAAGTGTTCATATAGAAAACAACAGATATGTGCACGTGTTCATATAGAAAACAACAGATATGTACAAGTGTTCATATAGAAAACAACAGATATGTGCACGTGTTCATATAGAAAACAACAGATATGTACAAGTGTTCATATAGAAAACAACAGATATGTGCACGTGTTCATATAGAAAACAACAGATATGTACAAGTGTTCATATAGAAAACAACAGATATCTACAAC
>NW_013870981.1:0-315 GCF_000517525.1 Limulus polyphemus
TGGAAAAAGTATATGTGGTCGCTATCTGGTGATATGAAATATAATCACATACACTTGCAAGGTTGTTTTCATACTCCCTTTGATCACTAAAGATTTATTCATCTTCTTACTCTAGCTACCAATCCCAGTACCGTTTTTGTCTAGCTACCAATCCCAGTACCGTTTGTGTCTAGCTACCAATCCCAGTATCGTTTGTGTCTAGCTACCAATCCCAGTATCGTTTGTGTCTAGCTACCAATCCCAGTATCGTTTGTGTCTAGCTACCAATCCCAGTATCGTTTGTGTCTAGCTACCAGTCCCAGTATCGTTGTGTCT
>NW_013870982.1:0-313 GCF_000517525.1 Limulus polyphemus
GCTGATTAAGTCGATGGTTAATCTATCCTCCTTGTGTAAAAGACAATAAATCGTCCTTTAATGTATCTAATTCGCTTTTAACATTACTAATGTTTTCCGTTTGTACTTGTTGTTTCCTTTCTTGTTCCAGTTGCCACTGCTGTAGTCTCTCTTCTTGTTTCTTTTCTTTTTCCTCCAACAACTGCTGTAATCTCTCTTGTTTATTTTGCTGTTCGAGCTGCCATTGTTGTAGGTTTTCTTGTAAGTGCTGTTGTCTTTCTTCTTGTTCCTTTTCTTTTTCCTCCAACCACTGCTGTAGTATCTCTTCTTGTTT
>NW_013870983.1:0-315 GCF_000517525.1 Limulus polyphemus
ATAAATACTGTGTACTATCAATAAGAAGACACAAGATTTAAAGATACTGTGTACTGTCAATAAGAAGACACAAGATTTAACGATACTGTGTACTGTCAATAAGAAGACACAAGATTTAACGATACTGTGTACTGTCAATAAGAAGACAAGAGATTTAACGATACTGTGTACTGTCAATAAGAAGACACAAGTTTTAACGATACTGTGTACTGTCAATAAGAAGACACAAGGTTTAACGATACTGTGTACTGTCAATAAGAAGACACAAGATATTAACGATACTGTGTACTGTCAATAAGAAGACACAAGATTTAT
>NW_013870984.1:0-315 GCF_000517525.1 Limulus polyphemus
TGTAATCTCTCTTATTGTTTAATTTCTCGTTCTTCTTGTTTCTTTTCTTTTTCCTCTAACAACTGTTGTAATTTCTCTTCTCGTTCTTCTTGTTTCTTTTCTTTTTCTTCTAACAACTGTTGTAATTTCTCTTCTTGTTCTTCTTGTTTCTTTTCTTTTTCCTCTAACAACTGTTGTAATTTCTTTTCTCGTTCTTCTTGTTTCTTTTCTTGTTTTTGTATTGCTGCCATCAAGTCTGCTAGGCTGTAGTTTGATTTGTCGCTTGGGGTTTCCATTTTTTTTTGTCCCACTCTCTGACACCAATTTGTTACGTCT
>NW_013870985.1:0-472 GCF_000517525.1 Limulus polyphemus
ATACATGCAACATTGATACCTTAGTAGTATTTGTCTAGTGTTAAACTACAACTTACATTCAACATTGATACCTTAGTGGTATTTGTCTTGTGTTAAACTACAACATTGATACCTTAGTAGTATTTGTCTAGTGTTAAACTACCACATACATACATACAACATTGATACCTTAGTAGTATTTGTCTAGTGTTAAACTACCACATACATACAACATTGATACTTTAGTAGTATTTGTCTAGTGTTAAACTACCACATACATACATACAACATTGATACCTTAGTAGTATTTGTCTAGTGTTAAACTACCACATACATCTAGACAAATACTACTAAGGTATCAATGTTGTCTATAAGGTATCAATGTTGTATGTATGTATGTGGTAGTTTAACACTAGACAAATACTACTAAGGTATCAATGTTGTATGTATGTATGTGGTAGTTTAACATATTTGTCTAGTGTTAAACTACCAC
>NW_013870986.1:0-316 GCF_000517525.1 Limulus polyphemus
CAACACCTAGGTGTAACTCTAGTTTCCGAATTTATAACCACCATACTCATCTTTAGAATTACTTGGAAAAACTACTCCATGAACACCTAGGTGTAACTCTAGTTACTGAATGTGTAACCCCATACTCATCTTTAGCGTTATTTGGTACAACAACTCCACGAACACCTAGGCGTAGCTCTAGTTACCGAATTTATAACCACCATACTCATCTTTAGCTTTACTTCGCACAACTACTCCATGAACACCTAGGTGTAACTCTAGTTACAGAATGTGTAACCCAATACTCATCTTTAGCGTTATTTGGTACAACTACTCC
>NW_013870987.1:0-420 GCF_000517525.1 Limulus polyphemus
TCTTTGTTTCTGAATTTTTATATTTTACTACAGTAGATTATTGTTAATTTTTGTACTTTACTACTATAAGTCTTTGTTTTTAATTTTTATATTCTGCTACAGTAGATTATTGTTAATTCTTGAACTTTACTACTATAAGTCATTGTTTGTTAATTTTTATATTCTGCTACAGTAGATTATTGTTAATTTTCTAACTTTACTACATAAGTCATCGTTAGTTAATTTTTATATTTTACTACAGTAGATTATTGTTAATTTTTGTACTTTACTACTATAAGTCATCGTTAGTTAATTTTTATATTCTACTATAGTAGATTCTTATAGTAGTAAAGTACAAAAATTAACAATCTAACGATGACTACTGTAGTAGAATATAAAAATTAAATTATTGTTAATTTTTGTACTTTACTACTATAAGTC
>NW_013870988.1:0-315 GCF_000517525.1 Limulus polyphemus
CTTACCTTCAAATGTTTTCTTATATTTCACTAATGTGTGTTAAACAGTTGTTCTTACCTTCAACTTTCTTCTTATATTTCACTAATGTGTGTTAAACAGTTGTTCTTACCTTCAAATGTTTTCTTACATTTCACTAATGTGTTAAACAGTTGTTCTTACTTTCAAATTTCTTCTTATATTTCACTAATGTGTGTTAAACAGTTGTTCTTACCTTCAACTTTCTTCTTATATTTCACTAATGTGTGTTAAACAGTTGTTCTTACCTTCAACTTTCTTCTTATATTTCACTAATGTGTGTAAAACAGTTGTTCTTAC
>NW_013870989.1:0-315 GCF_000517525.1 Limulus polyphemus
ACTACTCCATGAACACCTAGGTGTAACTCTAGTTACCGAATTTATATCCACCATATTCGTCTTTAGCCTTACTTGGTACAACTACTCCATGAACACTTAGTTTAACTCTAGGTACCGAATTTATAACCACCATACTCATCTTTAGCCTTACTTGGAACAATTACCCCATGAACACTTAGGTTTAACTCTGGTTACCGAATTTATAACCCCCATATTCATCTTTAGCGTTATTTGGTACAACAACTCCACGAACACTTAGGTGTAACTCTAGTTTACGAATTTATATCCACCATATTCATCTTTAGTCTTACTTGG
>NW_013870990.1:0-315 GCF_000517525.1 Limulus polyphemus
GTGCTTGACTCGAAATGTGAGGGTCGCGAGTTCGAATCCCTGTCCCACCAAACATGCTTGCTCTTTCAGCCGTGGGGGCGTTATAATATGACGGTCAATCCCACTATTCGTTGTCGAAAGAGTAGCCCAAGAGTCGGCGGCGGGTGGCGATCACTAGCTGCCCTCCCTCTAGTCTTTCACTGCTAAATAAGGGATGGCTAGCGCAGATAGTCCTCGTTTATTTTTGCGTGAAATTCAAACATTAAATAATGCAGATAAAATTCTCACAGACAATCAGTTTTAATCTAACATATTAAACGTTAGGCCTATCACTTA
>NW_013870991.1:0-315 GCF_000517525.1 Limulus polyphemus
CTGGATCATGACATCATACCAAAAATAGTGTAAGGTCTGGATCATGACATCAAACCAAAAATAGTGTAAGGTCTGGATCATGACATCAAACCAAAAATGGTGTAAGGTCTGGATCATGACATTATACCAAAAATAGTGTAAGGTCTGGATCATGACATCATACCAAAAATAATGTAAGGTCTGGATCATGACATTATACCAAAAATAATGTAAGGTCTGAATCATGACATCATACCAAAAATAGTGTAAGGTCTGGATCATGACATTATACCAAAAATAGTGTAAGGCCTGGATCATGACATTATACCAAAAATA
>NW_013870992.1:0-331 GCF_000517525.1 Limulus polyphemus
GGGTAATGTAATGTGTGTGTGTAGATAGTGAGTAATTGAACTGCAGTCAGAAGTATTATTGACGTTCGTTGATATAACGTTTGTTTTAGCGCGATTGTTGAAAATAAGTGTATCGTAAAGTTGTATTCGGAAAGAATAAACCAGTTTTATTAAGTAAAGAACTTGTGTGCTAAAGTTTCGTCGGAACGAAGTTACGGAAAGTTAATTAACAAACGGAGACGTAACAGAAGGAAAAATATAAAATTCTTTTGTGGTACTAATAGTATTACGTACAAATCACAAGTTTTTCATTCTAAATACTGAATCATATTATTAAATTATTATTATGAAC
>NW_013870993.1:0-479 GCF_000517525.1 Limulus polyphemus
GTGTCGCTAAAGTTTCGTCGGAACGAAGTTACGGAAAGTTAATTAACAAACGGAGACGTAACAAATTGGTGTCAGAAGTGGGATAGAAAAAAAAGAGAAGAAAAATGGAAACAAGAAGAACGAGAAAAGAAACAAGAAGAGAGACAACAGCAGCTGCAAGAAAACCTGCAACAGTGGCAGTTCGAACAACAAAATAAACAAGAAGAGAAATTACAGCAGTTGTTAGAGGAAAAAGAAAAGAAACAAGAAGAACGAGAAATTAAACAAGAAGAGAGATTACAGCAGTGGCAACTGGAACAAGAAAGGAAACAGGAAGAAAGTCAGCAGCAACTACAGGAAAATCAACAACAATGGCAAGAGGTACAAATGGAAAACATTAGTAAATTTAAAAGCGAATTAGATACGTTAAAGAACGATTTGTTGTGTGTTAAACAAGGAGGATACTTTGACCATCGACTTAATCAGCCCCAGACAATGGC
>NW_013870994.1:0-313 GCF_000517525.1 Limulus polyphemus
ACTTACTTGGTACAACTACTCCCTGAACACTTAGGCTGTAACTCTAGTTACCGAATTTATAACCACCATATTATCTTTAGCCTTACTTGGTACAACTACTCTATGAACACCTAGGAGTAACTCTATTTACCGAATTTATAACCACAATACTCATCTTTATCCTTACTTGGTACAACTACTCCATGAACACTTAGGTGTAACTATTGTCACGGAATATATAACCACCATACTCATTTTAGCCTTAGTTGTTACAACTACTTCATAAAAACCTAAGTCTAACTATAGTTACCGAATTTATAACAATCATACTCAT
>NW_013870995.1:0-314 GCF_000517525.1 Limulus polyphemus
GTGCTAAATCGTGTGTCTTCTTATTGACAGTACACAGTATTGTTAAATCTTTTGTCTTCTTATTGACAGTACACAGTATCGTTAAACCTTGTGTCTTCTTATTGACAGTACACAGTATTTTTAAATCTTGTGTCTTCTTATTGACAGTACATATTATTGTTAAATCTTGTGTTTTCTTACTGAGAGTACACATTATCGTTGAATATTGTGTCTTCTTATTGACAGAACACAGTATTGTTAAATCTTGTGTCTTCTTATTGAGAGTACACAGTATATTTTAATCTTGTGTCTTCTTATGGACAGTACACAGTATA
>NW_013870996.1:0-426 GCF_000517525.1 Limulus polyphemus
GTAGTAATTAATGTCAGTTTTGTTTACTTGCTGTTTTACTTTGTAGTAATTAATGTCAGTTTTGTTTACTTGCTGTTTTACTTTGTAGTAATTAATGTCAGTTTTGTTTACTTGCTGTTTTACTTTGTAGTAATTAATGTCAGTTTTATTTACTTGCTGTTTTACTTTGTAGTAATTAACATCAGTTTTCTTTACTTGCTGTTTTACTTGGTAGTAATTAATGTCAGTTTTATTTACTTACTGTTTTACTATGTAGTAATTAATGTCAGATTTGATTGGTAATACAACATGTATCTATTTGATTTTATTTCCTTTTATAATACAACTGGGTCTGGCATGGCCAGTTGGTTAGGGCACTTGACTCGCAATCTGCAGGTCGTGGGTTTGAATCCCTGTTCCATGAAACATGCTCGTCCTTTCTGACGT
>NW_013870997.1:0-775 GCF_000517525.1 Limulus polyphemus
GTCTTCTTATTGACAATACACAGTATTGTTAAATCTTGTGTCTTCTTATTGACAGTACACAGTATCGTTAAATATTGTGTCTTATTATTGACATGACACATTATTGTTAAATCTTGTGTTTTCTTACTGACAGTACACATTATCGTCGAATATTGTCTCTTCTTATTGACAGTACACAGTATCGTTAAATCTTGTGTCTTCTTATTGACAGTTCACAGTATAGTTAAATCTTGTGTCTTCTTATTGACAGTACACAGTATCGGTAAATCTTGTGTCTTCTTATTGACAATACACAGTATTGTTAAATCTTGTGCCGTCAATAAGAAGAAACAATATTCAACGATAATATGTACTGTCAGTAAGAAAACACAAGATTTAACAATAATGTGTCCTGTCAATAATAAGACACAGTATTTAACCATACTGTGTACTGTCAATAAGAAGACACAAGATTTAACAATACTGTGTATTATTGTTAAATCTTGTGTTTTCTTACTGACAAAGAAGACACAAGATTTAACGATACTGTGTACTGTCAATAAGAAGACACAAGATTAAACAATACTGTGTACTGTCAATAAGAAGAGACAATATTCGACGATAATGTGTACATTGACAGTACACATTATCGTTGAATATTGTGTCTTCTTATTGACAGTACACAGTATCGTTAAATCTTGTGTCTTCTTATTGACAATACACAGTATTGTTAAATCTTGTGTCTTCTTATTGACAGTACACAGTATCGTTAAATATTGTGTCTTATTATTGACAT
>NW_013870998.1:0-315 GCF_000517525.1 Limulus polyphemus
CCACAATATGGTAAGTTCCATATATCAACATGTTATACCACAATATGGTAAGTTCCATATATCAACATGTTATACCACAATATCATAAGCTCCATATATCAACATGTTATACCACAATATGGTAAGCTCCATATATTAACATGTTATACCACAATATGGTAAGTTCCATATATCAACATGTTATACCACAATATGGTAAGCTCCATATATTAACATGTTATACCACAATATGGTAAGTTCCATATATCAACATGTTATACCACAATATGGTAAGTTCCATATATCAACATGTTATACCACAATATCATAAGCTCC
>NW_013870999.1:0-315 GCF_000517525.1 Limulus polyphemus
ACTTAAGAATTAGAAACACACGAAGATCGACTGTAAATGTAACTAACACTCTTCATATTCAAAGTCTTCAAAGTTCCTATCTACTAGATAACGAGTTTAGTGTTTATAGATGTGATAAAGCTATTTGCAATATTGTATTACAAGTACAATTGCGGTCGATCTTCGTTTTTTTGTAGTACATAAGTAGCACCATCACAGTTTTTATTGTTCAAAATAGCATATATAGAGAGTTTTCAAATAAAAGAGAAAAGAGAGACAAAACATTTATAACGAAAACGAAGTATAGAAAACGATATAGAAAAATTCTAAACATAT
>NW_013871000.1:0-316 GCF_000517525.1 Limulus polyphemus
TTATTGACAGTACACAGTTT
Source organism: Limulus polyphemus (assembly GCF_000517525.1). Taxonomy (NCBI): domain Eukaryota; kingdom Metazoa; phylum Arthropoda; class Merostomata; order Xiphosura; family Limulidae; genus Limulus; species Limulus polyphemus. Next base: position 21 of record NW_013871000.1, read on the forward strand.
CGTTAAATCTTGTGGCTTGTTATTGATAGTACACAGTATCGTTAAATCTTGTGTCTTCTTATTGACAGTACACAGTATTGTTAACTTTTTTGTCTTCTTATTGACAGTACACAGTTTCGTTATATCTTGTGGATTGTTAGTGATAGTACGCAGTATCGTTAAATCTCGTGTCTTCTTATCGACAGTACACAGTATTGTTAAATCTTGTGTCTTCTTTTTGACAGTACACATAATCGTTAAATCTTGTGGCTTGTTATTGATAGTACACAGTATCGTTAAATCTTATGGCTTGTTAT
>NW_013871001.1:0-315 GCF_000517525.1 Limulus polyphemus
TTTATTTATATATATATAGCGATGTGAATATTTAACAGAAGTTTTTATTTACTATATATTGATATGTATCGTTGTAAATGTTAATTCAGCAGTTTTTTTTACCTAAATATATATATATATCTTTATATCGTTGAGAATGTTTCATCAGAAGTTTTTATTTACCATATATATATATATCGTTGAGAATGTTTAATCAGAAGTTTTTTTCTACCAAATATTTATTTATATCTTTATATCGTTGAGAATGTTTCATCAGAAGCTTTTATTTACCATATTTATATATCGTTGTGAATTTTTAATCAGAAGTTTTTATTT
>NW_013871002.1:0-313 GCF_000517525.1 Limulus polyphemus
TTTATAAACATTAAACTGTAAGAAGACTATCATACTGTTTATAAACATTAAATAGTAAGAAGACTATCATACTGTTTATAAACATTAAACTGTAAGAAGACTACCATACTGTTTATAAATGCAATCCTATTGTTTTTAATTATTAGAGAAAAGGACAATCGTACTGTACGTGACCACTAAACAGTTAAGGACAATCGTACTGTACATGATCACTAAAAAGTAAAGGACAATCACACTGTACATAAGCACTAAACAGTAAAGGACAATCACACTGTACATGACCACTAAACAGTAAAGGACAATCACACTGTAC
>NW_013871003.1:0-314 GCF_000517525.1 Limulus polyphemus
CTTTTATTATATAACAAAAATACAGAGTAGTGTTTTCTAAAAGTAAATGTATGCTTAAATATTCCATGTTATTACTTCAATGGTCATTTTTTTAAAGTTCATGTATACAGCCGATCCTGATTATGTTAAAATTAATAAATTAGTTATGAATATAAAGAGGCTTAGTGAAGTATGATTCAGTAAAACAAATTCTATCATAAAAAACAGTCAGCTGGATGTAACTTGTATAAATCATGTTAAATATGTTTTTGTAAGCCGTACACAAATCTGGCATTTTTGCTTTCAAAACAGTAATGTCATTATTAAACCTTTGT
>NW_013871004.1:0-315 GCF_000517525.1 Limulus polyphemus
CAACAACGACAAGCCTCTACATAAACATTAAAATATGTGTTAGTATAAAGAGAGATTAACAACGACAAGCCTCTACATAAACATTAACATATGTGTTAGTATAAAGTGAGATTAACGACGACAAGTATCAGCATAAACATTAAAATATGTGTTAGTATAAAGTGAGATTAACAACGACAAGCCTCTGCATAAACATTAAAATATGTGTTAGTATAAAGTGAGATTAACAACGACAAGCCTCTACATAAACATTAAAATATGTGTTAGTATAAAGTGAGATTAACAACGACAAGCCTCTGTATAGACGTTAAAATA
>NW_013871005.1:0-836 GCF_000517525.1 Limulus polyphemus
CACGAGTTACATAATACCTTATATGTTAATAACAACATAGCGTACAGTCTTCTCTCTCTCTCTTACACTTGCACGAGTTATATATTACCTTACATGTTAATAACAACATAGTGTACAGTCTTCTCTCTCTTATATATGCACGAGTTACATAATACCTTATATGTTAATAACAACATAGTGTACAGTCTTCTCTCTCTCTTACACTTGCACGAGCTATATATTACCGTACATGTTAATAACAACATAGTGTACAGTCTTCTCTCTCTTATATATGCACGAGTTACATAATAATTTACATGTTAAAAACAACATAGTGTACAGTCTTCTCTGTTATATATGCACGAGTTACATAATACCTTAGATGTTGATAACAATATAGTGTACAGTCTTCTCTCTCTTACACAGCAACGAGTTACATAATATCTGACATGCTAATAACAATACAGTGTACAGTCTTCTCTCTTATATATGCACGAGTTCCATAATACATTACATGTTAATAACAATATAGTAATCAGTCTTCTGTGTTATATATGCACGAGAGAGAGAAGACTGTACACTATATTGTTATCAACATCTAAGGTATTATGTAATTATACATGCACGAGTTACATAATACCTTGGATGTTAATAACAATACAGTGTACAGTCTTCTCTATTATATATGTACGAGTTACATAATACCTTGCATATTAATAACACTATAGTGTATATTCTTCTCTCTTATATATGCACGAGTTATATAATACCTTACATGTTAATAACAACATAGTGTACAGTCTTCTCTCTTATACATGCACGAGTTACATAATACTTTACATGTTAAAAACAACATT
>NW_013871006.1:0-315 GCF_000517525.1 Limulus polyphemus
CAAAGTTTTATTAACCATCTACTGTATACAGAACATATAACATTTCAAAGTTTTACTAACCATCTACTGTACACAGAACATGTAACATTTCAAAGTTTTACTAACCATCTACTGTACACAAAACATACAACATTTCAAAGTTTTACTAACCATCTACTGTACACAGAACATGTAACATTTCAAAGTTTTACTAACCATCTACTGTACACAAAACATACAACATTTCAAAGTTTTACTAACCATCTACTGTACACAGAACATATAACATTTTAAAGTTTTACTAACCGTCTACTGTACACAAAACATACAACAGTT
>NW_013871007.1:0-314 GCF_000517525.1 Limulus polyphemus
TACCAGTAATATATGACAATGTTAGTAGACATTTGATGGTGGTACCTGTAATACATGACAATGTCAGTAGACATTTTAGGAAGGTACCTGTAATAAACGAGAAAGTCAGTAAACAATGGATGGTGGTACCTGTATTACATGAGGAAGATAATACACATTTTATAAGTACCTATGATACATAAAAAATGAGTTTACACTTGATTGTGGTATTGGAAATACATTAGGATGTTACTAGACATTTGATGATGGTACCTATAATACATGAGAAAGTTTTTAGACATTTTATAAAGGTACCAGTAATACATGACGAATTT
>NW_013871008.1:0-315 GCF_000517525.1 Limulus polyphemus
TGAGACATGTTCCTGGTAACATTGACCTGTCTTCCTGATTATAATGAGCCATGTTCCTTATAATATTGACTTGAATTCCTGATTATAATGAGACATGTTCCTGGTAACATTGACCTTTCTTCCTGATTATAATGACACATGTTCCTGCTAACATTGACCTGTCTTCCATAATATAATGACATGTTCCTGGTAACATTGACCTGTCTTCCAGGTTATAATGAGACATGTTCCTGGTAACATTGACCTGTCTTACTGGTTATAATGAGACATGTTCCTGGTAATATTGATCTGTCTTCCTGATTATAATGAGACATG
>NW_013871009.1:0-315 GCF_000517525.1 Limulus polyphemus
AGAAATTCTGTCTCTGGTCTCTCATGGTAACAGATTAAGACACCACATCTGAAACTCCGAAGATTCAGTTTCTCAAAAAACTCTAACGGCTTTGCGTCTTTCCTAAAACTCTAACGGCGTTGCATCTTTCCTAAAACTCTAACTTTGCATCTTTCTTAAAACTCTAACGGCGTTGCATCTTTCCTAAAACTCTAACTTTGCATCTTTCCTAAAACTCTAACTTTGCATCTTTCCTAAAACTCTAACGGCGTTGCATCTTTCCTAAAACTCTAACTTTGCATCTTTCCTAAAACTCTAACGGCTTTGCATCTTTCC
>NW_013871010.1:0-310 GCF_000517525.1 Limulus polyphemus
TCATTATTATAAAAGTGTTTGTGGAAGATGTTATTATTATAAAAGGGCTTGTGGAAGATGTTATTATTATAAAAGGGTTTGTGGAAGATGTTATTATTATAAAAGGGCTTGTGGAAGATGTTATTATTATAAAAGGGTTTGTAGAAGATGTTATTATTATAAAAGGGTTTGTGGAAGATGTCATTATTATAAAAGGGTTTGTGGAAGATGTTATTATTATAAAAGGGTTTGTGGAAGATGTTATTATTATAAAAGGGTTTGTGGAAGATGTTATTATTATAAAAGGGTTTGTGGAAGATGTTATTATTAG
>NW_013871011.1:0-315 GCF_000517525.1 Limulus polyphemus
ACTGCTATATACGAATCCTAGTAGTCTATATCCTGATACTGCTATATAGGGACTGCTATATACGAATCCTAGTAGTGTATATCCTGATACTGCTATATAGGGACTGCTATATACGAATCCTAGTATTCTATATCCTGATACTGCTATATACGGACTGCTATATACGAATCCTAGTATTCTATATCTTGATACTGCTATATACGAATCCTAGTAGTCTATATCCTGATACTGCTATATAGGGACTGCTATATACGAATCCTAGTATTCTATATCTTGATACTGCTATATAGGGACTGCTATATACGAATCCTAGTA
>NW_013871012.1:0-639 GCF_000517525.1 Limulus polyphemus
AAAAATTCACATCGATAGATATATATATGGTAGATATAAACTTCTGATTAAACATTCTCAACGATATATATATATATAAGTATGTCCCCCAGTGGCACAGCGGTATGTCTGCTGACTTACAAAGCTAGAAACCGGGTTTCGATACCCGTGGTGGGCAGAGCACAGATAGCCCTTGAGTAGCTTTGGGCATAATTAAAAACAAACAAACAATATATAAGTATATATATGTAAAAAAACTTCTGTTTAAAAATTCACATAGATATATATATGGTCAGTAAAAACTTCTGAGTAAACATTTACAACGATATGTATATTATATATACATATCGATCTAAATGTTTAATAACAAGTTTTAATTATCATATATATATATATATATATATATAGTTGTAATTTTTTACTCAGAAGTTTTTCTTACCATATACATTTCGTTGTCAATTTTTCAACAGAGGTTTTTATTTACCATATATATATATATCGTTGTGAATTTTTAATCAGAAGTTTTATTTACCACATATATATCCATTTAGAACGATATATACATATATGGTAAATAAAAACTTCTGATTAAAAATTCATAACGATATATATATGGTAAACAAAAATTCTGAGTAAAAATTTACAACTATATATATATAT
>NW_013871013.1:0-311 GCF_000517525.1 Limulus polyphemus
CTGTTTTCTTACTGACAGAACACAGTATCGTTAAATCTTGTGTCTTCTTATTGACAGGACACATTATTGTTAAATCTTTGTCTTCTTATTGACAGAACACATTATCGATAAATCTTGTGTCTTCTTATTGAAAGTACACAGTATCGTTAAATCTTGTGTCTTCTTATTGACAGTACATAGTATCGTTAAATCTCGTGTCTTTTTATTGATAGTACACAGTATTGCTAAATCGTGTGTCTTCTTATTGACAGTACACAGTATCGTTAAATCTTGTGTCTTCTTATTGACAGGACACAATATTGTTAAATCTT
>NW_013871014.1:0-384 GCF_000517525.1 Limulus polyphemus
AACAGACGGTACTATTATATTTATATAGAAGTAGTTACATGGACATACAACAGACAGTACTGTTATATTTATATGGAAGTAATTACATGGACATACAACAGACACTACTATAATATTTATATAGAAGTAGTTACGTGGACATACAACAGACAGTGCTATTATATTTATATAGAAGTAGTTAAATGGGCATACAACAGACAGTACTGTTATATTTATATAGAAGTACTTACATGAACATACAACAGACAGTACTGTTATATTTATATAGAAGTAGTTACATGGACATACAACAGACAGTACTGTTATATTGATATGGAAGTAGTTACATGGACATACAACAGACAGTACTGTTATATTGATATGGAAGTAGTTACATGGACATAC
>NW_013871015.1:0-420 GCF_000517525.1 Limulus polyphemus
CATAGCATAATGTTGTAGTATGTTTTTGAAACAGCATAGCATAATGTTGTAGAATGTGTTGGAAACAGAATAGCATAATGTTGTAGAATGTGTTGGAAACAGAATAGCATAATGTTGTAGAATGTGTTGGAAACAGAATAGCATAATGTTGTAGAATGTGTTGGAAACAGAATAGTATATTGTTGTAGAATGTGTTGGAAACAGCATAGCATAATGTTGTATAATGTGTTGGAAACAGCATAGCATAATGTTGTAGTATGTTTTTGAAACAGTATAGCATAATGTTGTAGAATGTGTTGGAAACAGAATAGCATTGATTTGTAACACGAACAGCTTGGGTTAGATAATTAGAACTGTATGGGATTTGTAACACGAACAGCTTACACGAACAGCTTGGGTTAGATAATTAGAACTGTGGGT
>NW_013871016.1:0-315 GCF_000517525.1 Limulus polyphemus
AATTCAACAAAGTCTCTTAATTTTACGTGACGTATCTTCTTCCGTACTGGTCTCCGTCTCGTTGGCCTCTGCTTCATGTGGGATTTATCTGCTTCATCAGGAAATGTCCTATCGTCGGTAACAGTCACATCAGTGGTAGTAACTTCATCAAGAGCTTCATCATTTCCCTTCTCGAAACTTAGTAGAGTTTCTTCTTCGAAGTTGGCTTTTTCAGGTGACACCTCTTCAGCAGCGTCATTTGTTCCCTTGTTCACTTCGTCCCAACTGAAATGTCCTGGACCATGATAACGCCAAAGCCTTTTGGCATGCATCACC
>NW_013871017.1:0-315 GCF_000517525.1 Limulus polyphemus
AACTCTAGTTACCGAATTTGTAACCACCATACTCATCTTTAGTGTTTTTTGGTACAACAACTCCACGAATACCTAGGTGTAACTCTAATTACCGAATTTATAACCACCATATTGATCTTTAGCCTTACTTGGTAGAACTACTACATGAACACATAGGTGTAACTCTAGTTACCGAATTTATAACCACCATACTCATCGTTTGCGTTATTTGGTAAAACAACTCCACGAACACTTAGGTGTAACCCTAGTTACCGAATTTGTAACTACCATACTCGTCTTTAGCTTTACCTGGCAAAACTACTCCATGAACACTTA
>NW_013871018.1:0-315 GCF_000517525.1 Limulus polyphemus
CTGTAATGTTGCGATATGTAGGCATATCATATGTTTTCTACCTGCTTCAGTGACATGGAAATTGTTTTACTTTTTTTAGTTACCTTCTATGCAGTTTTAGCTTAAATACGTAGTCCAGAAAGCCGGTGAGATTACGTTTTCTAGATGCTTTATTCTCTACAGTACATAATGTGTTGTTACGTCTCTGTTCGTTGGTTAATTTTCCGTAGAAATTATTTTCGAAACACTTCAGCAATACAAGTCCTTTCTTAAATAAAACTAGTTTATTCTTTCTCAATACAACAGTCAGTTTAACTTTACCACGCACTTTACCAC
>NW_013871019.1:0-315 GCF_000517525.1 Limulus polyphemus
GTTTAATATTCGCATAGAGCATCAATTTTTCATCCCCGCTGACAATTCTGTCCAAAAATGGTTCACGCGCATTACGCGCCAAAAGAGACGAAGCAACGTTCACACGTTGGAAACGATGATCATCGGAGAGCTCGTGAGGCACCCAAACACCTTCTTTATGGAGTTTTCCTATATTACTTATATGTTTACGTATTGTTTCATGAGATACATGCAATTTCAAGGCCATTTAATGAGTGTGTTGCCTTGGGTTAGATATCAATATCAATTCCAACATGTCGGCCCCTGCCATCACAATTTTTACAGCTACAGTCACCT
>NW_013871020.1:0-314 GCF_000517525.1 Limulus polyphemus
TTCTATTGTATTTTAAGTAAAGGTTTTTAATAATAGTTCAGTACAGTCTCCATCTATTGAGAGATAACTGAACTTCCAAGTATTTCTTTCTTAATTTTTTTTTCTCCATCTATTGAGAGATAACTTAATTTCCAAGTATTTTTCTAAATTTGTTCTCCATTATTTAAAGATAACTGAACTTCCAAGTATTTTTCTAAATTTTTCTCCATTATTTAGAGATAACTGAACTTCCAAGTATTTTTTCTCCATCTATTGAGACAGGGGTCACCAAATTACGGCCCACGAGGTCAGTTCATCCGCCCCGCTGCTGCACT
>NW_013871021.1:0-255 GCF_000517525.1 Limulus polyphemus
TGTTAAATCTTGTGTCTTCTTATTGACAGTACACAGTATCGTTAAATCTTGTGTCTTTTATTGATAGTACACAGTATTGCTATATCGTGTGTCTTCTTATTGATAGTACACAGTATTGTTAAATCTTGTGTCTTCTTATTGACAGTACACATTATCGTTAAATCTTGTGTCTTCTTATTAACAGTACACAGTATCGTTAAATCTTGTGTCTTCTTATTGACAGTACACAGTATAGTTAAATCTCGTGTCTACTTA
>NW_013871022.1:0-313 GCF_000517525.1 Limulus polyphemus
GTCTTATTTTCTCGTTCTTCTTTGTTTCTTTTCTTTTTCCTCCAACAGCTGCTGTAATCTCTCTTATTGTTTCTTTTCTTGCTTATTTTCTCGTTCTTCTTGTTTCTTTTGCTGTTCTTGCATTGCTACCATCAAATCTGAAAAGCTGTAGTTTGATTTGCTATCTCTGGTTTTCATCTTCTTCTTCTTTTTTTTTATTTTCCTTCCCACTCTCTGACACCAGTTTGTTATGTCTCTAGTCGTTTGATAATCTCCAGTAAAATTTCTTTCCGAGAAACTTCGGCGATACGAGTTCTTTCTTAATTAAAGTTTA
>NW_013871023.1:0-396 GCF_000517525.1 Limulus polyphemus
AGTCTGCGGTCAATGTGTTAATTAACTCATATATTTACTAACATATCTACATGTGTTTCCTTATGTCCGAGTGGATTAAAAAGGTCCCAATAACTAGAATCGTTCTATGACCTACTGTTGACTTTAGTCTGCAGTCAATGTGTTAAATAACTCATATATTTACAACATATCTACATGTGTTTCCTTCAGTCCGACTGGATTAAATAGGACTCAATAGTGTATATCGTTCTATGACCCACTGTTGATATTAGTTTGCAGTCAATGTGTCAATTATTCTTATATTTTTATAACATATCTACATGTGTTTCCTTATCCCTATTTAATCCATTCAGAACCAATTAGCTGGTATCGTTCTATGACCCACTCTTGACTTCAGTCTGCACTCAATGTGTTAAG
>NW_013871024.1:0-315 GCF_000517525.1 Limulus polyphemus
AAAGTATCATGAGCCACATAATAATGCACAATTATGCAGACATACAAACCATCTGTTCTATAATTCGCTAAATTACTTCGCGAAAAATTGGCAAAAAAAAGGACCTACTATACGAATTGCATACATGATGAAGATAGACCTAAGTACTTCTCGCCAATTAACGTATATCCTAGAAATAAAACTTAATAAGGCCACTTAACGCTAGACCAAAAATCTCACATTAGTTTTAAGCTGATACGACATTACTAAATGGTTCACGATGAAGTGTGTAAATGTATGTTGAACTTTTCGCCATGGAATATAAGAGGTAGTATA
>NW_013871025.1:0-541 GCF_000517525.1 Limulus polyphemus
CCCAAGTGAATAATTAGTGCTTACACCTTATGTGTGGTTAAATCTACATAATCAGTTTATTAAATGTCTTTATTAATGTCCCAAGTGAATAATTAGTGCTTACACCTTATGTGTGGTTAAATCTACATAATCAGTTTATTAAATGTCTTTATTAATGTTCCAAGTGAATAATTAGTGCTACACTTTATGTGTGGTTAAATCTACATAATCAGTTTATTAAATGTCTTTATTAATGTTCCAAGTGAATAATTAGTGCTTACACTTTATGTGTGGTTAAATCTACATAATCAGTTTATTAAATGTCTTTATTAATGTACTAATTATTCACTTGGGTTATTCACTTGGAACATTAATAAAGACATTTAATAAACTGATTATGTAGATTTAACCACACATAAAGTGTAACTTTAGTGATTACACTTTATGTGTGGTTAAATCTACATAATCAGTTTATTAAATGTCTTTATTAATGTTCCAAGTTAATAATTAGTGCTTACACTTTATGTGTGGTTAAATCTACATAATCAGTTTATTAAATGTC
>NW_013871026.1:0-610 GCF_000517525.1 Limulus polyphemus
TGAACCAACAAACAACTCCACTGATAACAGAAAAGAAACTGAACCAACAAACAACTCGACTAATAACAGAAAAGAAACTGAACCAACTAACAACTCGACTAATAACAGAAAAGAAACTGAACCAACTAACAATTCGACTAATAACAGAAAAGAAACTGAACCAACAAACAACTCGACTAATAACAGAAAAGAAACTGAACCAACAAACAACTCCACTAATAACAGAAAAGAAACTGAACCAACAAACAACTCCACTAATAACAGAAAAGAAACTGAACCAACAAACAACTCCACTAATAACAGAAAAGAAACTGAACCAACAAACAACTCCACTAATAACAGAAAAGAAACTGAACCAACAAACAATTCCACTAATAACAGAAAAGAAACTGAACCAACAAACAACTCCACTAATAACAGAAAAGAAACTGAACCAACAAACAACTCGACTAATAACAGAAAAGAAACTGAACCAACAAACAACTCGACTAATAACAGAGAAAAGAAAGCGAACCAACAAACAACACGACTAATAACAGATAAAAGAAAGTGAACCAACAAACAACTGGACTAATAACAGAGAAAAGAAAGTGAACCAACAAACAACTCG
>NW_013871027.1:0-1180 GCF_000517525.1 Limulus polyphemus
ACTGTCAATAAGAAGACAAAAGATTTAACAATACTGTGTCTTTCAATAAGAAGACACAAGATTTAACAAAACTGTGTACTGTCAATAAGAAGACACACGATTTAGCAATACTGTGTACTGTCAAAAAAGAAGGCACAATATTTAACGATACTGTGTACTGTCAATAAGAAGACACAAGATTTAACGATACTGTGTACTGTCAATAAGAAGACACAAGATTTAACGTGTCTTCTTATTTACAGTACACAGTATAGTTAAATCTTGTGTCTTCTTATTTACAGTACACAGTATCAAGACACAGTATCGTTAAAGTACACAGTATCGTTAAATCGTGTGCCTTCTTATTGACAGTACACAGTATCGTTAAATCTTGTGTCTTCTTATTGACAGTACACAGTATCGTTAAATCTTGTGTCTTCTTATTGACAGTACACAGTATCGTTAAATCTTGTGTCTTCTTATTGACTGTACACAGTATTGTTAAATCTTGTGTCTTCTTATTGAGAGTACACAGTATTGTTAAATCTTGTGTATTCTTATTGACAGTACACAATATCGTTAAATCTTGTGTCTTCTTATTGACAGTACACAGTATCGTTAAATCTTGTGTCTTCTTATTGACAGTAGTGTCTTCTTATTGAATTTAAATCTTGTACACAGTATCGTTAAATCTTGTGTCTTCTTATTGACAGTACACAGTATCGTTAAATCTTGTGTCTTTTTATAGATAGTACACAGTATTGCTAATTCGTGTGTCTTCTTATTGACAGTACACAGTATTGTTAAATCGTGTGTCTTCTTATTGACAGTACACAGTTTTGTTAAATCTTGTTTCTTCTTATTGAAACTACACAGTATCGTTAAATCTTGTGTCTTCTTATTGACAGTACACAGTATCGTTAAATCTTGTGCCTTCTTATTGACAGTACACAGTATCGTTAAATCTTGTGTCTTCTTATTGACAGTACACAGTATCGTTAAATCCAGTGATAGATAGTACACAGTATTGCTAATTCGTATGTCTTCTTATTGATTTTGTGTCTTTAATCGTTAAATCACCTTATTGACAGTACACATTAAATCTTGTGTCTTCGATATTGTGTACTTCAATAAGAAGACACAAGATTAACAATACTGTGTACTGTCAATAAGAAGACACAAGATTTAACAATACTGTGTA
>NW_013871028.1:0-314 GCF_000517525.1 Limulus polyphemus
CGTATCCTCCTTGTGTAACACACAACAAATCGTTCTTTAACGTATCTAATTCGCTTTTAAATTTACTGATGTTTTCCATTTGTTGGAGACTTTCTTCCTGTTTTTTTCTTGTTCCGGTTGCCACTGCTGTAATCTCTCTTCTTGTTTCTTTTCTCGATCTTCTTGTTTATTTTCTTTTTCCTCCAACAACTGTTGTAATCTCTCTTCTTGTTTCTTTTCTCGTTCTTCTTGTTTATTTTCTTTTTCCTCCAACAACTGTCGTAATCTCTTTTCTTGTTTCTTTTCTCGTTCTTCTTGTTTATTTTCTTTTTCCT
>NW_013871029.1:0-714 GCF_000517525.1 Limulus polyphemus
CTTCTTAAACTATATTTTGTCGATAGTTATAAAGGTCTTTTAGTCTTCCATCCATTAGATTTTGTTGACATTGATTTGGGTCGTTTTAGTCAGTTTTCCACTATATTTTGTCGACTTTTATAACGGTCTATTAGTCTTTCTTCCTCCAGATTTTGTTGACATTGATAAGGGTACTTTTAGTCAGTTTTCCACTAGATTTTGTTGACTTTGAAAACGTGTTTTTAGTTTTCTTCCACTCGATTTTGTCAACTTTCATAACTGACTTTTTAGGCCTTCTTAGACTAAGTTATTTTTGACTTTGATAGCGGTATTTTAGTCTTTCTTACACTATATTTTAATGACTTTCATAATTGTAGTATAAGAAGGATTAAAAATGCCTTTTGTCGACTGTTATAAAGGTCTTTTAGTTTTCCTTCCACTAGATTTTGTTGACATTGATATGGGTCGTTTTAGTTAGTTTTCAAGTATATTTGGTCGACTGTTATAAGACCAAAAGTCCGCCTTCCTCAGATTTTATTGACATTGAAAAGGGTCCTTTTATTAAAACTAATAACACGTTTCAAAGTCAAAAATATCTAGTGGAAAACTGCTTCCACTCGATTTTGTCGACTTTCATAACTGACTCTTTAGGCCTTCTTAGACTAGTTATTTTTGACTTTGATAGTGGTATTTTTAGTCTTTCTTACACTATATTTTAATGACTTTCATAATGGT
>NW_013871030.1:0-315 GCF_000517525.1 Limulus polyphemus
AACATACCTCTACATTGGTTCACATACACCAAAGTATAGTGTGTCTATTCATTATTACACACAGTACTTGCTACTGAACAACATACCTCTGCTATGGTTCATATACACTAAGGTATAGTGTGTCTCTTCATTATTACACACAGTACTTGCTACTGAATAACATACCTCTACTGTATATAATGTGTCTCTTCATTATTACACACAGTACTTGCTACTCAATAACATATCTCTACTGTGGTTCATATACACCAAAGTATAGTGTGTCTCTTCATTATTACACACAGTACTTGCTACTGAACAACATACCTCTACTAT
>NW_013871031.1:0-381 GCF_000517525.1 Limulus polyphemus
AGTATCGTTAAATCTTGTGTCTTCTTACTGAAAGTACACAGAATCGTTAAATCTTGTGTCTTCTTATTGAAAGAACACAGAATCGTTAAATCTTGTGTCTTCTTATTTCCAGTACACAGTATCGTTAAATCTTGTGTCTTCTTATTGACAGTACACAGTATCGTTAAATCTTGTGTCTTTTTATTGACAGTACACAGTATTGTTAAATCTTGTGTCTTCTTATTGACAGTACACAGTATTGTTAAATCTTGTGTATTCTTATTAACAGTACACAATATTGGTAAATCTTGTGTCTTCTTACTGAAAGTACACAGAATCGTTAAATATTGTGTCTTCTTATTGACAGTACACAGTATCGTTCAATCTTGTGTCTTCTTAATG
>NW_013871032.1:0-315 GCF_000517525.1 Limulus polyphemus
AAGAACAAAGTGAAAGTGAAACTACTTTAAATCTCACTTCTATCGCCAAGATGAAGAAGAAACTACATGTAATCTTACTTCTAGGGACAAGATGAAGAAGAATCTACTTTAAATCATACTTCTAAGGACAAGATGAAGAAGAAACTACATGTAATCTTACTTCTAGGAACAAAGAGAAAGTGAAACTACTTTAAATCATACTTCTAGGGACAAGATGAAGACGAAACTACTTTAAATCTTACTTCTAGGGACAAGATGAAGACGAAACTACTTTAAATCTTACTTCTAGGGACGAGATGAAGACGAAACTACTTT
>NW_013871033.1:0-315 GCF_000517525.1 Limulus polyphemus
GTAAGTGTATGTAACTGTGATATTCTAGTCATACCTAATTTTGTATGTGTATGTAACTGTGATATATTCTAGTCATATATATTTTTGTAAGTGTATGTAACTGTGATATATTCTAGTCATACATATTTTTGTAAGTGTATGTAACTGTGATATATTCTAGTCATGCCTATTTTTGTAAGTGTTTGTAACTGTGATATATTCTAGTCATACCTATTTTTGTAAGTGTATGTAACTGTGATATATTCTAGTCATACCTATTTTTGTAAGTGTATGTAACTGTGATATATTCTAGTCATACCTATTTTTGTATGTGTT
>NW_013871034.1:0-315 GCF_000517525.1 Limulus polyphemus
GACTTAAAGAGTTGATGATGGTGAAGTGGAACCAAATATAGATATCAAGGTAGAACAAGAAAAAGACCAAGATTTGAAGCCAATGATTGATTTCCTAAAAGCAAGTGTTTTGTGGCCTGCTTGGGAGAATTTGTCTAGACTAAGCCCCGTGACAAAGCACTATTGGGCGCAATGGGAGCAGTTGAAGTTTGAAAATGGTATTCTTGTCCGGAGATGGGAAACTACAGATGGGAAAGTGACGACTTGGCAAACAGTTATACCGAGGTAGTTACAGGAAGTTGTGCTGCATCGATCCTATGATAATTTAACAGGAGG
>NW_013871035.1:0-315 GCF_000517525.1 Limulus polyphemus
ATTTCAATATTCGCGCTAAAACAAACACTATAACGAACGAACGTTAACTTCAACAATATCCTGTGACTGCAGTTCAATTACTCACTGTCTATACACACATTACAATCCCCTCTTTTATATACCCGCCTACCCTAGCTAGTAAATACTAGAGCATTCATGAAAAAACAAGATAGTTCTAGAAAATAGAGGGCGCCACACCAGTCACGTGACCTCGATGACGCAACAGAATTATTAGAGAAAGGGGTCCTGTTATATTTGGAGCGAAAACACAAAAATTTCTTAAAAATTTAAAAATGTCTTATGCTGATGCATAGA
>NW_013871036.1:0-313 GCF_000517525.1 Limulus polyphemus
GGAAAACATCAGTAAATTTAAAAGCGAATTAGATACATTAAAGAACGATTTGTTGTGTGTTACACAAGGAGGATACATTGACCATCGACTTAATCAGCCCCAGACAATGGCAAGCCCCTTACAGAGCCCGCAGTTAAACCCTAATGCAGACATATTCAGTCCCATTAGAAGTCACATCCCAGATATGAATGTCAGTAATAGAAGTGATCCAGTGCGAAGGAAGCCACAGGAATTCGATGGGAAGGCACCGTGGGAAGCATATAGAGCACAGTTTGAGTTACTGGCAGAGATGAATGGATGGACAGACGAGCAG
>NW_013871037.1:0-315 GCF_000517525.1 Limulus polyphemus
CTGATTTAAAGCTACCAATCAATCCGAATACTACTAAAACTCTGAGATTGTTTGTTTGTGGGTATGTTTGTAATTAAATACAGCAAAAACGGAGCATAATACTGCCATATTTGTAATGAAATGAGAATAAAAACAGAACAAAACAAGTTTCGTTAAAATCGGGCCACAGGATACCGAGTTAGCCCCGTTTTTCGGGTCACTTTTATGAAAATGTCTAGATGGATTTATGTACACTAGATAGCGCTACATATCGGTTTATCTATTTATCTATTCGTTTTCCACTTAATGAAACACTTTAAAATATCTTCTATACAA
>NW_013871038.1:0-315 GCF_000517525.1 Limulus polyphemus
GTATGGTGGTTATAAATTAGGTAACTATAATTACACCAAGGAGTTCATGTAGTAGTTGTACCAAGTAAAGCTAAAGATGATTATGGTGGTTATAAATTCGGTAACTAGAGTTACACTTAGGTATTCGTGGAGTTGTTGTACCAAATAATGTTAAAGACGAGTATGTTGGTTACAAATTCGGTAACTAGAGTTACACCTAGGTGTTCGTGGAGTTGTTGTACCAAATAATGCTAACAATGAGTATGGTGGTTATAAATTCGGTAACTAGAATTACACCTAGGTGTTCGTGGAGTTGTTGTACCAAATAACGCTAAC
>NW_013871039.1:0-315 GCF_000517525.1 Limulus polyphemus
CTGGTTTATTCTTTCTGAATACAACTTTACGATACACTTATTTTCAACAGTCGCGCTATAACAAACTATAGTTCACGCCTCACGAGCTCTACTTCAACAATACGTCTCTCTCTGACTGCAGTTCAATTTCTCATTACCTACACACACATTGATGCCGTCACGTTGTGACCATTTATATATATACCAGACTACACTATATCTAGTAATCTCCCGACAATTCACGAAGGTTCGAGACAAGTCGCGTGACACTAGTCACGTGACCTCACTGGCCAAACACTGCCCCTCCTTAATATTGTTCGTCCCGAACAATAACCA
>NW_013871040.1:0-315 GCF_000517525.1 Limulus polyphemus
AGAGTAGTTGTACCAAGTAAGGCTAAAGATGAGTATGGTGGTTATAAATTATGTAACTAGAGATACAACTAAGTGTTCATGGAGTAGTTGTACCAAGTAAGGCTAAAGATGAATATGGTGGTTATAAATTCGGTAACTAGAGTTACACCTAGGATTTTATGGAGTAGTTGTACCAAGTAAACCTAAAGATGAGTATATTGGTTATGAATTATGTAACTAGAGTTACACCTTAGTGTTCATGGAGTAGTTGTACCAAGTAAGGATAAAGATAAGTATGGTGTTAATAAATTCCGTAACTATAGTTACACCTAGGTG
>NW_013871041.1:0-521 GCF_000517525.1 Limulus polyphemus
ACATATATATATCGTTGTGAATTTTTAATAAGAAGATTTTATTTACCATCTATATATCTACATGTCGGTCTAAATGTTTAATCACAAAATTTAATTACCATATTTATATCGTTGTAAATGTTTAATCAGAGTTTTTATTCGCCATATATATATACCGATGTGAATTTTTAACTGAAGGTTTTATTTACCATATATATATCTATATATGTATATCGATTTAAATGTTTACTCAGATGTTTTTATTTACCATATATATATATATATATATATCGTTGAGAGTGTTTCATCAGAAGTTTTTATTTACCAAATACATACCGTTGTGAATTTTTAATCAGAAGTTTCTATTTACCATATATATATATATATCGTTGTGAATTTCTAATAAGAAGTTTTATTTACCATCTATATATATATATATATCGATCTAAACGTTTAATCACAAGTTTTAATTACCATATATATATAGTTGTTAATTTTTACTCAGAAGTTTTTACCATATATATATCGTTGTCTAATTTTTC
>NW_013871042.1:0-315 GCF_000517525.1 Limulus polyphemus
CCTTCTTCGAAATGTTTTCTCCGTTTGCTCTACATCGTTTAATAATTTCGCTATAAAATGTCCTTCCTCGTTACGTTCATTCTTTAGTGTACCATAAATATGCTACACATAATTCATTTTCTTTTCTTGTTATGATTCATTTTTAGAGAAAACTGAATGTGAGAGTGGTAAGGAAGTTGACTGGTCAAAGGTGTCTGTGTGGGATGATAAGACCTGGAAGTTCTGTGTCTTCGGTAAATGCATGAACAGGAAAGTTAGTATCAGTAAAGCTGAATGCATGTTCTTCAAATGTTAGAAATGTTCTTCAAATTGAAT
>NW_013871043.1:0-524 GCF_000517525.1 Limulus polyphemus
GTATGGGGGTTATAAATTTGTTAACTAGAGTAACACCTATATGTTCGTGGAGTTGTTGTACCTAATAACGCTAAAGTTGCGTTTGGTGGTTACAAATTCGTTAACTAGAGTTAAACCTAAGTGTTCATAGAGTAATTGTTCCAAGTAAGGCTAAAGATGAGTATGGTGGTTATAAATTCTGTAACTAGAGTTACACCTAGGTGTTCATGGAGTAGTTGTACCAAGTAAAGCTAAAAATGAGTATGGTGGTTATAAATTTGGTAATTAGAGTAACACCTAGATGTTCGTGGAGTTGTTCTACCAATTGAGGCTAACTCTAGTTACCTAATTTATAACCACCATACTCATCGGATAAACCTAAGTATTCGTGGAGTTGTTGTACCAAATAATGCTAAAGATGAGTATGTTGGTTACAAATTATGTAACTAGATTTACACCTAGGTGTTCGTGGAGTTGTTTTACCAAATAACGCTAAAGTTGCGTATGGTGGTTACAAATTCGGTAACTAGAGTCAAACCTAAGTG
>NW_013871044.1:0-314 GCF_000517525.1 Limulus polyphemus
TGACGTACTGGTACAAAACGCAAAACCTTCCATAACTCCTTTAAAACAAACAGTAGGAAGGTAAAACTCTGCATATTACTACGCAACGTTAAAGTGTACCTACATACCAAATTTGGTGAAGAATCATCAATTTAAGACCCTCTGGTAACAAGAAATCGAAAAAGAATCAGTAACCAAAAGCTTCCCTGCAGTACACATACGCTTTCAGAAAAGCCAATAAAAGAGTAACATAAAACGACCACAAAAGTTGCAAAAATGATAATAGAAGGCTAGAATTTTGCATGTAAATACGCAAGTATGCAACGAACGTTCAT
>NW_013871045.1:0-313 GCF_000517525.1 Limulus polyphemus
TTTTCTTGTTATGATTGTTTTGATTGTTACTCGTCTTGTAATGATTGTTTTGGTTGTTACTCGTCTTGTAATGATTGTTTTGGTTGTTACTCGTCTTGTAATGATTGTTTTGGTTGTTACTTTTCTTGTACTGGTTGTTTTGGTTGTTACTTATCTTGTAATGATTGTTTTGGTTGTTACTCGTCTTGTACTGATTGTTTTGTTTGTTACTTATCTTGTAATGATTGTTTTGGTTGTTACTCGTCTTGTACTGATTGTTTTGGTTGTTACTCGTCTTGTAATGATTGTTTTGGTTGTTACTCGTCTTGTACTG
>NW_013871046.1:0-315 GCF_000517525.1 Limulus polyphemus
ACACTAGTAGAACGCCTAATAAATCTAAAATACTAGTATAATACATGGTACATCTAAAATGACATCGAATGTCAGCTTTCTTCTTACTGTTCCATCTAAGCACAGAATGTTAAACATTTGAAGAGTTAATTGAAGTAAATAGTATCAAAGAAATTTAAATGAAGAAATAATAAAGGAACACTAGTGAAACAATAATAATCTAACATTAGTTGGTGAAGCAATATCAAACAACAATAGTGAAACAATAATAATCTAACATTAGTTGGTGAAGGAATATCAAACAACAATAGGGAAACAATAATAATCTAACATTAG
>NW_013871047.1:0-315 GCF_000517525.1 Limulus polyphemus
TCTTGTCCTCGTTTCAACAGTAGATCGGTTACATTATCTAACCTGTCTTGTCCTCGTTTCAACAGTAGATCAGTTACCTGTCTAACCTGTCTTGTCCTTGTTTCAACAGTAGATCAGCTACATATCTAACCTGTCTTGTCCTCGTTTCAACAGTAGATCAGCTACATGTCTAACCTGTCTTGTCCTTGTTTCAACAATAGATCAGTTACCTGTCTAACCTGTCTTGTCCTCGTTTCAACAATAGATCAGCTACATATCTAACCTGTCTTGTCCTCGTTTCAACAATATATCAGTTACCTGTCTTGTCCTCGTTTC
>NW_013871048.1:0-315 GCF_000517525.1 Limulus polyphemus
ATTTACACGAATATAGAAGATGCTATTTAGTAATATAACAAGAATGGAGTATGATATTTACACGAATATAGAAGATGCTATTTAGTAATATAACAGGAATGGAGTATGATGTTTTCACGAATATAGAAGATGCTATTTAGTAATATAACAAGAATGGAGTATGATATTTACACGAATATAGAAGATGCTATTTAGTAATATAACAGGAATGGAGTATGATGTTTACACGGGTCTAGAAGATGCTATTTAGTAATATAACAGGAACGGAGTATGATCTTTAAACGGGTCTAGAAGATGCTATTTAGTAATATAACA
>NW_013871049.1:0-556 GCF_000517525.1 Limulus polyphemus
CAATACCACAGAGCTCCATGGTATTATAATAGTTTCACAATACCACAGAGCTCCATGGTATTATAATAGTTTCACAATACCACAGAGCTCCATGGTATTATAATAGTTTCATAATACCACAGAGCTCCATGGTATTATAATAGTTTCACAATAAGACAGAGCTCCATGGTATAATAATAGTTTCACAATACCACAGAGCTCCATGGTATTATAATAGTTTCACAATACCACAGAGCTCCATGTTATTATAATAGTTTCACAATACCACAGAGCTCCATGGTATTATAATAGTTTCACAATAAGACAGAGCTCCATGGTATAATGATAGTTTCACAATACCACAGAGCTCCATGATATAATGATAGTTTCACAATACCACAGAGCTGCACGGTATAATGATAGTTTCACAATACCACAGAACTCCGTGGTATTGTAATAGTTTCACAATACCACAGAGCTCCATGGCATTGTATTAGTTTTACAATACCACAGAGCTGCACGGTATAATGATAGTTTCACAATACCACAGAGCTCCATGGTATTGTAATAGTTTCAC
>NW_013871050.1:0-314 GCF_000517525.1 Limulus polyphemus
GGAACGACGTACTGGTACAAACGAAAACCTTCCATAACTCCTTTAAAACAAACAGTAGGAAGGTAAACTCTGCATATTACTACGCAACGTTAAAGTGTACCTACATACCAAATTTGGTGAAGAATCATCAATTTAGGACCCTCAGGTAATAAGAAATCGAAAAACAATCAGTAACCAAAAGCTTCACTGCAGTACACATACGCTTTCATAAAAGCCAATAAAAGAGTAACATAAAACGACCACAAACGTCGCAAAAATTACAATAGAAGGCTAGAATTTTGCATGTAAACACGCAAGTATGCAACGAACGTTCA
>NW_013871051.1:0-315 GCF_000517525.1 Limulus polyphemus
ATTTATGGTATTGTACCTGAAATACCTATGTAAACATTAGTGATTGTTATAGATACCATTGATGGTATTGTATCTGACATACCTATGTTAACATTAGTGATTGTTTTAGATACCATTTATGGTATTGTACCTGAAATACCTATGTAAACATTAGTGATTGTTATAGATACCATTGATGGTATTGTACCTGACATACCTATGTAAACATTAGTGATTGTTATAGATACCATTGATGGTATTGTACCTGACATACCTGTGTAAACGTTAATGATTGTTATAGATACCATTGATGGTATTGTACCTGGCATACCTATG
>NW_013871052.1:0-376 GCF_000517525.1 Limulus polyphemus
AACTATTTTTGTTTCATGTTGTATTATGACAGTATTATTTTATTGGTTTACAAATGGTAACTATTTTTGTTTCATGTTGTATTATGACAGTATTGTTTTATTGGTTACAAATGGTAACTATTTTTGTTTCATATTCTATTATGTCAGTATCGTTTTATTGGTTTACAAATGGTAACTATTTTTGTTTCATGTTCTATTATGACAGTATTGTTTTATTGGTTTACAAATGGTAACTATTTTTGTTTCATGTTGTATTATGACAGTATCGTTTTATTGGTTTACAAATGTTAACTATTTTTGATTCTTGTTGTATTATGACAGTATTGTTTTATTGGTTTACAAATGGTAACTATTTTTGTTTCATGTTGTATTATGA
>NW_013871053.1:0-579 GCF_000517525.1 Limulus polyphemus
TTATTAGTTAATACTGACTCATATTGATCACCACACTATTTTAAGTTTATTAGTTAATACTGACTCGTATTGATCACCACAATATTTCAGGTTTATTAGTTAATACTGACCCATATTGATCACCACACTATTTTAAGTTTATTAGTTAATACTGACTCATATTGATCACCACACTATTTTAAGTTTATTAGTTAATACTGGCTCACATTGATCACCACACCATTTTAAGTTTATTAGTT
Source organism: Limulus polyphemus (assembly GCF_000517525.1). NCBI lineage: Eukaryota > Metazoa > Arthropoda > Merostomata > Xiphosura > Limulidae > Limulus > Limulus polyphemus. Next base: position 240 of record NW_013871053.1, read on the forward strand.
AATACTGACTCATATTGATCACCACACTATTTTAGGTTTATTAGTTAATATTGACTCATATTGAATACCACACTATTTTAAGTTTATTAGTTAATACTGACTCATATTGATCACCACACTATTTTAAGTTTATTAGTTAATACTGACTCATATTGATCACCACACTATTTTAAGTTTATTAGTTAATACTGACTCATATTGATCACCACACTATTTTAGGTTTATTAGTTAATACTGACTCATATTGATCACCACACTATTTTAAGCTTATTAGTTAATACTGATCATATTGATCACCACACTATTTTAAGTTTATTGTTAATACTGACTCATATTGATC
>NW_013871054.1:0-315 GCF_000517525.1 Limulus polyphemus
CCGACCAACTTACACATCAAAACAAGACATTTATTAAATGAAATAGTCTCCATTCTTATCGATGATGCATTTCCATCTTACAATCAGGTTGTTAATGCCCTGATTAAAGAAATCACTTGGCTTTGAAGCAAAAAATATGTCAATGTCCTCTTTAACACCTTCCACACTTGCATACGTTTTCCCATTAAGATGGTGTTGCAGCGAACGAAAAAAGATGGTAATCTGATGTTGCCATATCTGGAGAATATGGTGGGTGGGGGAGAACTTCCCAACCCAACTCCATAATCTTGTGTTTCGTCAAACGTGCCACGTGTG
>NW_013871055.1:0-315 GCF_000517525.1 Limulus polyphemus
GATATTAACAAATAACAACACACATGAAATATTGTTTAATCTCCGGCTTGAAGTTTCATATAAACAAATAACAACACGTGTGAAATATTGTTTGAACTCCAAACTGAAGCTCGATATTAACAAATAATAACACGTGTGAAATACTGTTTAAACTCCCGCCTGAAGTTTGATAATAACAAATAATAACGTGTGTTAAATATTGTTTAAACTCCAAACTGAAGCTTGATATTAACAAATAATAACACGTGTGAAATACTGTTTAAACTCCCGCCTGAAGTTTGATAATAACAAATAATAACGTGTGTTAAATATTGT
>NW_013871056.1:0-570 GCF_000517525.1 Limulus polyphemus
GTCCTACAAGGCGATAGGTAGACAGCTTGGCTATCATTACACAGTGATCAGCAGTTTGGTCAGAAAACATGTTGCACCCAGAATGTTAAGGACCGTCCTCGATCTGGTCGACCATGTGTAACAACCCAACGTGAAGATAGGAGCCTTGGTAGATTGGTCAGACGAAATCCGTTTGCAACAAGCACCCGTCTTAAAAGGCAGTGGTTACCTGGTCGTAATCTGTCAACCAGAACAGTAAGAAATCGTTTAAAATCTGCGTGTTTGGAGGCATCGTAACGCAGCTTACACTCCAAGAAACATTGTTCCAACAGTGCCTTTTGGTGGGGGCTCAGTTATGGTATAAAGGTCTTGACGCTAACGTGTGGTTGTCAAAATGAGGCACAACTACAGGTGTAAGCACGTCCCTGGTGTACTTTCGCCAGTAAGGTTGCCATTGATTGTTACCAAATCCAGCTTGCAATCATGCGAGACACAGCCCCATTCATGGATGACAATGCTAGACGGCCCGGCATGGCCAGGTGGATAAGGCGCTCGACTCGCAATCTGAGGGTCGCGGGTTCGAATCCCCGT
>NW_013871057.1:0-507 GCF_000517525.1 Limulus polyphemus
ATACCTTTATACAGTCCTGATTCTGACTACTATTATATACCCTTAAACAGTCCTGACTGTAACTACTATTGAATACATTTATACACTCTTGATTCTGATTACTATTGTATACCTTTACACAGTCCTGACTGTGACTACTATTGTATACCATTATACAGTTCTGATTCTGACTACTATTATATACCCTTACATAGTTCTGGCTGTAACTACTATTATATACCCTTACATAGTCCTGACTGTAACTACTATTGTATACCTTTATACACTCCTGATTCTGATTACTCTTGTATACCTTTACACAGTCCTGACTGTGGCTACTATTGTATACCTTTATACACTCCTGATTCTGATTACTATTGTATACCTTTACACAGTCCTGACTGTAACTACTATTGTATACCTTTATACACTCCTGATTCTGATTACTATTATATACCTTTACACAGTCCTGACTGTGACTACTATTGTATACCTTTATACAGTCCTGATTCTGACTACTATTATATA
>NW_013871058.1:0-335 GCF_000517525.1 Limulus polyphemus
GTCCCTTCGTTCCTTTACTACTCATTATATACACCTAAACAATGCACAACTATGTCCCTTCGTTCCTTCACTACTCATTATATACACCTAAACAATACACATCCGTGTCCCTTCGTTCCTTCACTACTCATTATATACACCTAAACAATACACATTTGTGTCCCTTCGTTCCTTTACTACTCATTATATACACCTAAACAATGCACATTTGTGTCCCTTCACTACTCATTATATACACCTAAACAATACACATCCGTGTCCCTTCACTATTCATTTTATACACCTAAACAATGCGCATCTGTGTCCCTTCGTTCCTTCACTACTCATTATATACA
>NW_013871059.1:0-915 GCF_000517525.1 Limulus polyphemus
GTTGCATTATATCCCTTGATTGGCGCCATCATCAACTTTGTTGTCATCTGAGTCGTCTATGTCTTATTCCAAGATTTCCGCGAGTGTATGCAGGAGTATTGTGTCTTATTCCAAGTTTTCCGCGAGTGTATGCAGGAGTAGTGTGTCTGGTTCCATGTTTTCCGCGAGTGTATACAGGAGTAGTGTGTCTGGTTCCATGTTTTCCGCGAGTGTATGCAGGAGTAGTGTGTCTGGTTCCATGTTTTCCGCGAGTGTATATAGGAGTAGTGTGAACAAACATTTTTCCTCTTTACCCACACATTTACACGCAATGCAGCAATATACATGAGGCATCTTGAATGAACAGTTGCCTAAACATTTATTTCTATTAAATTTACAACTAGTAAGTATTTTTGCGACCTCTTACTATGGCTGTTGTGTCAACTGGATTGGTTCCAAGCAAGGCGTACCAAATGCAAATACAGAAGGTAGATTCATCTTTGCTCTGTGAGCTCGTTTTTAGACAAGTGTTGCATAAGGAGTGTGGATTAAATGCTGCCGAAATAAGTCCGCTTTAGGCGCGAGACGTCTTAGCTCTTTCGACTTTCTACTCATGAAGAGGTGCGTGCGTAATGCTGCCAAGGACTACTCAGCGGATTCTCCAGACTGTGCTAATAGGCTACAGTCCACTTCCTTGCTGTGTTTGGTACGCATTAACAGGGAAGGATGACACTAGCTTTGTGTATGGGGTTCAGTAAAGCAAAAGCACTTTTTTTTTTTTTTTTTGGTTAAAGAGCACAGTCCTGTGGGCCCAGTAACTTTGACAGCACATGGATCGGTATTCACTGGTCTGCTGATTCAATCCAGTATATTGCTTGCATAATAAACAAGCATAACCACAATGTCAGTGTCGTTGGCATACACTACAATGCGTTT
>NW_013871060.1:0-315 GCF_000517525.1 Limulus polyphemus
TTCTTACTTCACTTTTTTTGAAAAATGAATTGGTCTTACCTTTTACTCCCGATCAACAATCAAATATCTTTCCTTGAATTATGAATAACACGAATGGATTGAAATATTTCATTAAATTATTTCAAAATAAACCTTCATTTCGGTGCAATATTGAAATTAGCTTGAATTCTTCATAACCTCTGAAATTATTTGAAGTTTGATATTTTAAAGTAAGTTTCGTTAAAATCGGGCCACGGGTCGTCGAGTTAGCGCCGTTTTTCGGGTCACTTTTATGAAAATTTCTAGCATGAGTAATTTTACATCACACTACCGTTG
>NW_013871061.1:0-410 GCF_000517525.1 Limulus polyphemus
TACTTGTGGCTTGTTAGTGATAGTACACAGTATCGTCAAATCTTTGGGTTTGTTAGTGATAGTACTCAGTATTGTTAAATCTTGTCTTCTTTTTGATAGTACATAGTATTGTTAAATCTTGTGTCTTCTTATTGACAGTACACAGTATTGTTAAATCTTGTGTCTTCTTATTGACAGTACACAGTATTGTTAAATATTTTGTCTTCTTATTGACATTACACAGTATTGTTAAATCTTGTGTCTTGTTATTGATAGTACATAGTTTCGTTAAATCTTATGGCTTATTATTGATAGTACACAGTATCGTTAAATCTTGTGTCTTCTTATTGACAGTACACAGTATTTTTAAATCTTGTACAATAAGAAGAGATTATGTGTACTGTGGTTAAATCTTGTGGCTTGTTATTGAT
>NW_013871062.1:0-315 GCF_000517525.1 Limulus polyphemus
CCAAAGGTGGTGCATGCCAACAAGCTTCGGGATTATCACGGTCCAGGACATTTCAGTTGGAATGAAGTGAACAATGGAACAAAAGACGCCGCTGAAGACAGTGTCACCTGGAAACGCCACTGTCGAAGAAGAAACTCTACTCGGTTTGAGAAGGGAAACAGTGAAACTCTTAATGAAATTATTACCACTGATGTGACTGTTAACGATAATAGGACATTTCCTGATCGAGCTGATGAACTCCATGTGAAGCAGAAGCCAACGAGACGGAGACCATTACGGAAGAAGATACGTCCCGTAAAATTAAGAGACTTTGTT
>NW_013871063.1:0-316 GCF_000517525.1 Limulus polyphemus
GAAGTTAGGTAATGTTTTCGTAAAAATATTAATGTCCGATGAGAATCCACTGAAGTTAGACGATTTGTAATGTTCGAAATTTATAAATATTCCTGGTCAAATATCTTAAGTTTTCCGATTGATAAGCGTTATAAAAATCACAGTTATAGCTTTCGAAGTTTATAGCACACTGATTATAGCGAACTAATAATAGATACTCTCTTCCGCGCGTCGCGTTGGTTATATTTATAGCCCTGGGAAGGTTTTCTAGAAAATTCAGTCTTACGTAACAATACCAGTTAAAGCGTTTATGTACACACATATATTGTTGATTCTT
>NW_013871064.1:0-312 GCF_000517525.1 Limulus polyphemus
GTATACCATGACCAGCTGCGTGTACTGTAGCTTAACCCGTATACCGTGGCCAGCTGCGTATACTGTAGCTTAACCCGTATACCATGACCACCTGTGTGTACTGTAGCTTACCCCGTATACCATGACCACCTGCGTGTACTGTAGCTTAACCCGTATACCGTGACCACCTGCGTGTACTGTAGCTTAACCCGTATACCGTGATCAGCTGCGTATACACTGAGTGGTCACAAGTAAATAGACACCTAATTTTTCGTCATTTAACTGATTTATGCTAACTAATTTGTGTTCACAGAGCACTATAGAAATGAAAAT
>NW_013871065.1:0-314 GCF_000517525.1 Limulus polyphemus
CCTCATGAAACAATATCAAATATAGTGTATAGTGTTGCCACGATGTCCTCATAAACAATATTAAATATAGGTTATAGTGTTGCCAAGCTGTCCTCATGAAACAATATCAAATATAGTGTACAGTGTTCCCACGATGTCCTCATGAAACAATATCAAATATAGGTGTATAGTGTTCCCACGATGTCCTCATGAAACAATATCAAATATAGTGTATAGTGTTCTCACGATGTGCTCATGAAACAATATCAAATATAGGTGTATAGTGTTCCCACGATGTCCTCATGAAACAATATCAAATATAGTGTATAGTGTTC
>NW_013871066.1:0-316 GCF_000517525.1 Limulus polyphemus
GTTTAGACCAGTGCATCTCAACAACTTACGTTCACACACTGTTTAGACCAGTGCATCTCAACAACTTATGTTCACACATTGTTTAGACCAGTGTATCTCAACAACTTATGTTCACACATTGTTTAGACCAGTGCTTCTCAACCTTTTCCAGTAGCATTCACACCTATAAGTTGTTCAAAACATTTCACTCACTCCAGTTTGAAAAAAAAACTAGATTAAAATGTGAAATTCTTTATTATGACTTAAGTATACATCAAACTAGAACTAGAATAAATAAAACATAGAATAAATGTATTATAACAAACTAGAACTAGAA
>NW_013871067.1:0-315 GCF_000517525.1 Limulus polyphemus
CATTTTGCTTTTCGTGAGATATGTAACAAATAGAACTTTATATCACTATCTTTCAAGAAATTTTCATGAGAACAGCGACAGAGGTACAAACATTATGATGCTTTATCATAAAATTACACAGGAAGTAAATGTTAAAGCTATGTTATATAATATAATTTTTAAAAACATCTGAAAAACGATAAATATTTAGAAATTTATCTCTGACATACAAAAGCTCCTTAACAAGGCCGTTCTTTGCTTCCATCAAAACTACTTGATATTAATAGTTGTGTAGGTTGGGTTTCAGGGAAAAGCATAGTTACAAGCATCCCTATG
>NW_013871068.1:0-315 GCF_000517525.1 Limulus polyphemus
GATATATTCTTGATGTGACATCTGTTATACTGCTGATGCAGTCTTGTTATTATTGTGTCAAATAACTATAGTTCTATCACTGTCAGATATTTGATATATTCTTCATGTTACATCTGTTACACTACTGACGTAGTCTTGTTATTATAGTGTCAAATAGCTATAGCTATATTACTATCGGTTATTTGATATATTCTTCATGTTACATCTGTTACACTACTGATGTAATCTTGTTATTATAGTGTCAAATAACTATAGCTCTATTACTATCAGAGTTAATATATTCTTGATGTGACATCTGGTACACGTTGATGTTGT
>NW_013871069.1:0-315 GCF_000517525.1 Limulus polyphemus
CTTTAACAGATAAAGTTGATAATATCACAAGGTAGTTCAACTACATTATCTGGTAGAAGACTAGCTTTAACAGATAAAGTTGATAGTATCACTGAGTAGTTCAACTACATTATCTGATAGAATACTGTAGCTTTAACAGATAAAGTTGATAGTATCACAAGGTAGTTCAACTACATTATCAGGTAGAATACTGTAGCTTTAACAGGTAAAGTTGATAGTATCACTGAGTAGTTCAAGTACATTATCTGGTAGAACACTGTGGCTTAAACAGATAAAGTTGATAGTATCACTGAGTAGTTCAAGTACATTATCTGG
>NW_013871070.1:0-648 GCF_000517525.1 Limulus polyphemus
CCAATCTAATGTACAGTATTTTCTGTTACACTTGCGCGAGATACATAACACTTTACATGTTAATAAGGATACAGTGTACAGTCTTCTCTCTTACATATGCACAAGTTACATAATACCTTACATGTTAATAAGAACATAGTGTACAGTCTTCTCTCTTATATATGCACGAGTTACATAATACCTTACATGTTAATAACTAAATAGTGTACATTCTTCTCTGTTATATATGCCCGAGTTACATAATACATTACATGTTAATAACAACATAGTGTACAGTCTTCTATCTCTTACACATACACGAGTTACATAATACCAAGGTATTATGGAACTCGTGCATATATAAGAGAGAAGACTGTACACTATATTGTTATTAGCATGTAAGAGAGAAGACTGTACACTATATTGTTATTAATATCTAAGGTATTATGTAACTCGTGCATGTGTAAAAGAGAGAAGACTGTACACAATGATGTTATAAACATGTAAGATATTATGGAACTCGTGCATATATTAGAGAGAAGACTGTACACTATATTGTTATTAGCATGTAAGGTATTATGTAACTCGTGCATGTGTAAGAGAGAGAAGACTGTACACAATGTTTTATTAACATGTTAACTAGTGCATGTATAACATAATACCTTACAT
>NW_013871071.1:0-315 GCF_000517525.1 Limulus polyphemus
GGTCCTTTGCTCCAAACTCGTGCTGGAACAGGTACATTTGTGTGGTGATGGATTATTTCACCAAATAGCCTAAGGCATATGCAATACCAAATCAGGAAGCTACAACTGTAGCTTCGGCTATTAGTGATTTCTTCTTCAGGTTTGGTATGCCGTACGAACTGCATTCAGATCAAGGCCATAACTTTGAATCAGCTGTATTCCATGAATGCCGCAAGTTGTATGGCATACGAAAGACCAGGACAACGTCACTTCAACCACAATCTGATGGAATGGTAGAAAAGTACAATTGGACATTGGGACAGGAAATTAGCAAAG
>NW_013871072.1:0-314 GCF_000517525.1 Limulus polyphemus
AATAAAGTTATATTCCGGGGATATAGGTCGTGATTATATTTATTGATAGCTCTTACGAAGTTGTAATAGCGGAATATTGAGCTAATAAATTTATATTCTGGAGATATAGGTCGTGATTATATTTATTGATATGTCTTAACGAAGCTGTAACAGCGGAAAATTGAGCTAATAAAGTTATATTCCAGAGATATAGGCCGTGTTTATATTTATTGATATCTCCTGACGAAGTTGTAAGAGCGGAATATTGAGCTAATAAAGTTATTTACCGGGATTATAGGTCGTGATTATATTTATTGATAGCTCTTGACAAAGTT
>NW_013871073.1:0-315 GCF_000517525.1 Limulus polyphemus
AATACGAACAGGTAGTAGTGATTTATGTACGAAACAATGTTTAATACGAACAGGTAGTAGTGATTTATGTACGTAACAATGTCTAATACGAACAGGTAGTAGTGATTTATGTTCGTAACAATATCTAATACGAACAGGTAATAGTGATTTATGTACGTAACAATGTCCAATATGCTCGTAACAATATCTAATACGAACAGGTAATAGTGATTTATGTACGTAACAATGTCTAATACGAACAGGTAGTAGTGATTTATGTTCGTAACAATATCTAATACGAACAGGTAATGGTGATTTATGTACGAAACAATGTCT
>NW_013871074.1:0-254 GCF_000517525.1 Limulus polyphemus
TATGCAACGAACGATCATACAAAATTTGGAGATGATCCGTCCAAATGGAACGACGTACTGGTACAAAACGCAAAACGTTCCATAACTCCTTTAAAACAAACAGTAGGAAGGTAAAACTCTGCATATTTTATGCAATGTTAAAGTGTACCTACATACCAAATTAGGTGAAGAATCATCAATTTAGGACCCTCTGGTAACAAGAAATTGAAAAACAATCAGTAACCAAAAGCTTCACTGCAGTACACATACGCTTT
>NW_013871075.1:0-314 GCF_000517525.1 Limulus polyphemus
GTTTTTTAAAACTTTATGTACTGAGATGAGGGGACAATAGTGTTGTTTTTTAAAGCTTTATGTACTGAGATGAGGGGACAATAGTGTTGTTTTTTAAAGCTTTACGTACTGAGATGAGGGGACAATAGTGTTGTTTTTTAAAGCTTTTTGTACTGAGACGAGGGGACAACATTAATGCACAACAACAAAGTCATATTCTTACAACATTAATACACAACAACAAAGTCATATTCTTACAACATTAATGCACAACAACAAAGTCATATTCTTACAACATTAATGCACAACAACAAAGTCATATCCTTACAACATTA